>NW_009920169.1:275-5339 GCF_000696875.1 Nestor notabilis | reverse complement strand
TTTTTAGTTTATTAACGGCCCTTCTCGCCACCACCACCAGACTCCTGTGCACAGGTTACTCCTCACGTACACGGGATAACGGAATGAAACAAGTCGTTGAGACTGTCAGAACATCTACTTACAACAGGTGCCCTAAAAACCCACACAAACTCTTCCTGGGGTCAGTGTGCATGCAAAAGAGTATACGTACAGACGGGGTGTGGAGTCGAGCCTTTGTGTGACAAGACCGTGCCTGCACAGCAGAAACAGAGCCTCCGGTCGGGCGAGAATCCTATCTACAAATGTCCATTAGCACTTTTTCCAGCGGTGACAACCAGGTGAAAGGCCATCCGACCCATCAATTTATCAACAGTCGAGCGTTGGAGGTTTCTGTTTGGTTAAATGGTTTACAGTAGTTGGAGATACAGAATGAGAAGTGAGCAGGAGGAAAATACCACTGTAGTCTCAGGCAAGTTCTCTCCCAGTACAGAACCAGACCAAGGACTAGCTGGCGTGAGCGATACTGTTCAAAGCGCCCAAAGACCTGGTGATGGATACGTCTGGAGAGGCTCTGATTGTGTTGCCAATCCGAGCAGTGTAGACTACATTTTTAATATGTGGAAACATGTACATAACTCTGGACATAAGGGTGGGGGCGTAAGAAAAGCCACGTCCAAGCTCAATGGGAGCACGGGAGAGAAACCTCGGGCTCCATGCCATCCGAGATGTGAAAGCCCACGGAGACTCAGCAGCCAAAATCGCATACACTGATTTTTTAATAGAGTTCTTATCCATGTGTCCATTTAACTGCAGTTGATACAGACCACATAAGCTAGTTACTTATAGATTCCCAAATGCCTCAAGTGATACAAGACAGAAGCGACAGGAATATCCCTAATTATAAGGGATTCATCTGATTTCTTTATTCAGGGAGTTCAGTGTCCCCAAGTAGTCAAACAGTGATAAAAAGTCTTCCAGCATAAAGCCGCTAGGTTTAAACCTCCCGTCCAGGGAACAGGAACAGCAGGTTTCCTTCAAAGATTTCCTTCTGCCATTAAAACTTCCTTTAATTCTTTAGTATCACTTCTGAAATCTCCTTTAGCAAACCACTCCCTGCATTTCTCCGAAGTTTTTTTTCATGTAATTTTTTGTGTACACACATACGCATTTCAGGCAAGATAAATCTGAGAAGAATGCGTAGCTGGAAAGTAATATGAAATACTCTATCAGTTGGTCATGAAATAGCTTCCTACACCTTAGCAAGGTTTTAAAAGGATCGTCATTTTTTAAATTTATTTACTTTGTTTAACGATAACTTGGCGTTATATGCCATGACTGCAACTATTCGACGATACGTGTAGTAGTAATCTACGAGTGCCTCTTGCAAAAGAAGAAGATGCTCTATGCTTTACAAATTATTTTAAAGTTAGTTCAGTTTTACGTGGATTTTTTTAATTGTTATTTAAAGGCGTGCGTAAGTCTTCCAGACCTGCTCTCCACAGAAGCAGTACAAGAGCGACCCGCACTGCGGACCCACGCTGCGCGCCGTGTGCGCTCGCAAAGCTGCGGCTTCACGGGCGCTTACGGGAATCGACGGTCGGTGTGAGAAAAGGCCGATACAGCCGGTATTATCAGGGAGGCTGTAGCCATGACTTGAAGCTCTCCAGTCCATTAACAGGTAATGGGCGTAAGTGCAGTAAACATTTACAAGCCACCCTGCCTTTTTATTTCATGTAGAATACCACGAATGCCAAGAAATGCCCGCCCGCCCGGCAGCCACTACAGGCGCAGGAAGAAAAGGCAGTCCCGTCCTTTCAGCCTTTCTCGACGCCACCATCCTGTGGAAAATGGATGCAAGACCTGGAACAGGATGCAATTCTTAGAACTGTCGAATGTTTTATGGGCTTCAAGGCAATCCTATAGCAAACAAATCCAGCTTCACTTTGATTTTAGTCAGTCTGTCAAAGTGAAGAGATTGCCCGAATGGCAAGAACAGCAATTACCTCGCCCTTTGCGTGAGGGTAAGAAGATCATCAGGATGATGAGACTCCCACAGCATTTCAGGAGGTCCATATTTCCCACTGGGCCTAAGTGACTTTTCAAAGGGTGAAGAAAATGTCTATTAAAAGAAAATGCCAGTGAAGAAAATGTTACTATAGAACAGCCTGGTTGCACCTTTTGGTGTAGACTTTGTAGAAAATAACACAGAGAAGGGACTCACTTTCTCGCTGTCCTCAAAACCGTCCCCTTTCCTTTTGCGATGTTTCCGAGACGAAGCTAAGAGGGCATTAGCTTTTTTTTTCTTAACAAAAAGTTCGTGGCGTGTGTGGGGGGGTGTTTGTGTTGGGAGGGGAAGCATCTTTCTTTTAAAATAAAACCGTTCCTTGGATTTTTTATTTTATTTTTTTTAACTAAGGCTAAAGGGACACGTCCCCTTCTTTGTCTTCAGAAGAAATGTCAGAAAGTTCGAATCTCCTCGCTTTGTCTTCCCAAAATAAACTCCTTGTTACGATTAACAAGTGTGGAGCCCTAAAAAATGAGCAACAGCTTCCAGGTCCATGCATGCAGACACACACACAAAAAACTCACATTCAAAATATCTTTGAAGAAACAGCTAATCTCAACCTTCACATTTAAAGTCGCAAAGCTGCAGTAAAATGCCGTTTAACTGTGTTCTTAAAGTTTTATTTGGTGGCATTTCCTTACGTTAACTGTTCGCGGTGCTGAGATCTTGTGAGCAGCAACGCAGCTCCCTCAGGGACCCGTGCTTGAGCCCACTGGTGACTCCGTGAGCTGCCAAGTGCAGTAAAGCATGGGCTGGGATGTACACTGGACTGACTTTACCGTCTGATTTAAATGTGACGATTTTCTCATTTGTTGCATTGTTTGTATTAATACGAATATCTTGTTATGTTTGTTTTGTCTCCTGGGAGCCAATAAAGCTGTGAAGTTTTTCTTTACACCAAATGCAGCTCTACGGGCGATCAATCAATGGGTAGTTTTTGGATAATCTGCGAGAGTGAGAAATCTAATAAAGCAAGCAACTAAAAAAGGAAAACAAAGTCTATTTTCTGTTAGGTTAGCTACGTCAGGAGTCAGGCTTTCCACCATGCCTTTCTAAGATATTTAAACAGCTACATTTAACTCTCAGGGCAGCACCTCGCTAAATTAACTTGCTGGCATATAAAGGAAAAAGTTTAGACATCGTGACCTCGGCAGCAATGTGGGTGACTTACTCTTACAATTAAATTTACTTTGACACTTGCATTTCTCCCCACCTCCTCCTCCGCAGTGGTAAATGAAAACACACTAAGGTGAAACAGGGACCTCTCATGAAGTAAGGGAACAAATAAGTGAAATTTTTAAATTACTATTGCTTTGCCATACTAGGTATAATGTTAAGAAGTAGGTAGACAAAGACGATGTAGTTAGCTTCTAGGTCGCAACAAGGTCCATAGGAAACCGTGCCATTTAATTTCAAGGCAGCAGTTCTCTTATCACAACAAAATGAGTTATAAACAGATCAAAATAACAATCTGAATTATCTAGCATTAGTGGCTGAACTGAACAGCCCCGGATTACGTGATGAATTGTTAAATTGCAGTACCATTGTTTTGGAATTGCTAATTAAAAAATAAGTAAACCCCCATGACTCTGGATATGACAACTGAAAATATCCACAAATTATTTAATAAATGAAGCGTCTAACAACTCTAACACTTCCTGCTCGCCTTGTTAATAAATGTAATTTGAGGTAGATTTAAAAAATCTCCCATCTAAACAGTGAATTCATTACGCGACGTTCAGATCTCCAGATGCCTATGGACTCCTCGGAATTAGGTGTTAAATAGACAAAAGTGAACCAAACTGCCTTTAAAAGCACAGCATGACCATGTAATTCTTTTTCCAGTTTGTGGTAAAAAATGATGAAACTTCTTTCCAAGTAGCTATCACCCAGATTTAGTGTGAAAAGTAGTGTAATTGTAATTCACGCCATCAGGGTCTATCACTGATAGACTATCAGCTGTTCTGTAGTTAGGAAGGCTTTCTTTTCAAATAGGAAAGCTGCCAAGTGCTCTGTGATACCTCCAGCAAGCTTATCGGATGGAAGATCGGAGCCAAAACAGCAGCTGCACACATATGCAAATTGGCAATTAATAGTATAACATTCTGGGGAGGATTTTTTTTTTTTATTTTTTTATTTTTTTTTTTAATATGGGAAAGTATAGCGGAGTTACCTTAATATTAACCTTAACAGTGACAGGGAACTTCTTGCCTGAGCGGCCAAAGAATAATTACCCTCTGGAGAGACTTTCACTCTATTACTTTCTTCCTTCACACAAAGATCAAAGCTTTGTTGTCCTGCCGAGTTTGTCTCCATCATGAAAGTTAACTTCAGGCGATGAAAAAAAAAGGGGGGATACCTTGTAGCTTCAGCTCTCGAAACTAGGGAATCGTAGCAATTCGCGCTTCCCTTCCCACTCCCCACCTCCCCAAAGACCAAAAGAAGAAAAAGAAAAGAAAAAAAAAAAAAAGGTCATTTAGTTTTTAGTTTTAGTTTCGGATGCTTATCCTGTTCCCTGAAAAGATGTTCCGTGCTTCATGGAACTCTTAGGACTGTGCGTTTGTTATGTATACTATAATCAACGACAAAGTAATTGAAAGGATTAGGTTTATATATTTTCTAAGGTATTTTCCCCAGCCTGCTGCAGCAAACCAGCTTGCTTTATTTAGCCCAGCATGTATGAATACAAGACTCCCAATTAATGCAGTTGCTTGCTTTAGTCAGAACATTGCCTTTCAAAGGATCCTCACATGATCCTTTTCTTGTAATAGCAGGCTGGAGCTGGAAAGGCTTTGCAAGGCTGCTGCATTTCACACCAGCCCGTCCCCAGCACTTTCCCCAGTGTCTATCTGTCTCTTCTAGGACAGGTGTGGGGTGATTAGCTATGTTTTAGATAATCTGTGAATTTTTAATAGTCCTGTTTTCACGAATAAAGGTCCTGGAGTGTTTAGTGCTAGGAAGAAAAAGCGGGTTCTGCACGAAGACAGGCCAGGCAGCTCTCTCCTCTCCAGGGGCAGGTG
>NW_009920169.1:0-244 GCF_000696875.1 Nestor notabilis | reverse complement strand
GCCCGGCGGGGGCCCGCCTATGTTGCAGTCCGCCGTCCGGCGGGAGCCTGCCCCAGACCTTCCCACGTCTGCTGTCCTTGTCCGCTCCCACTCCCGCTCCCACGTCAATCCCTCTCCATTTTATTACTCAGTATTTACATTTGGAGTTGAAACCCCTTTGTGTTGCTACCCTTGAGCTGTATTTCGGTTCCAAACAGAGGCTGCTTGGGAAGGCGGCGCAGGCAGGTAGCGAGGTGTCCGTCCC
>NW_009920168.1:0-370 GCF_000696875.1 Nestor notabilis | reverse complement strand
GGAGCAATGGGAATGGGCAGGGAAAAGGCTGGGAGCAATGGGAATGGGGTTGGGATAGGCTGGGAATGGGGATGGAATAGGCTGGGAATGGGGTTGGGATAGACTGGGAATGGGGATGGAATAGGCTGGGAATGGGGTTGGGATAGGCTGGGAATGGGGGAGGAATAGACTGTGAGCGATGGGAATGGGGTGAATCCGTACTGGGAGCACTGGGAATGGGGCTGGGATAGGCTGGGAATGGGATAGACTGGGAATGACATTGGAATAGGCTGGGAATGGGGGGGGAATAGGCTGGGAATGGGGCTGGAGCTTTGGGAGCAGCGGGACCGCTCGGTGCCCCTCCCCCCCCCTTGCCCTTTCATTGACCCCG
>NW_009920167.1:5727-15294 GCF_000696875.1 Nestor notabilis | reverse complement strand
TGGAGTCTCTGTTAAAGGAGCCCTTACCGACATAAGCCCTCAGCCAGGAACGGGAAAGTCGAACTGAATTAAAGCGTTAGAAACCGGGCAGAACTAAATTAAACAAGTCAAACGAAACCGCTAAGAGCCTTAGAATAAACTTTAGAATAATATCTCTAAATGCCCTTTAAAAAACTCACAACTCTTCAGGAGCAAACGTCCCGTGCCCTGCATTTTGGGGACTTTTCCCGGTTTCTGTGGTGTGCCGTGTCCTTGGAGGGCAGCCATGGCGGAGCTCCTTGTAGCACTGGGCTGCCCGCCAGTACTGCCCGCAGCTCAGGACTCTGCCATGGCCAAATCCTACTATGCCCACATGGCTGGCCTCACCCTCCTGACCTACCGACTAATGGCTTTACAGTTCATTAGCAGTTCCTCAGGGTACCTGACCTCCCCCTGTACCTGTGCTAGTCTTCTGGCTGATGCAGACAGGGTTTACCACACAGACATCATAGCAGACACGCACCATGACCGCTCCTCTCCACAGCTAGGAGAGGTTACCCCTTCTCCCTTTCCTGCCTCTGCCAGCTGAAGGACAGTTTCACATGGCGGGCTATGGGTATTGTGGATAGCTCACAGGATGTGGCCTACCTGTTGGAGTAACCATTCCCGGCTGCTTTCCTCATGTCCAGAAGCAAGGTTTCTGCTTAGCTGGGAGACAGGTCCTTTGTGTCCTTCCTCGTCCCTGTGACAACCCTGCTATGCGCAGCACTCCCTCACCGTAACCAACAGGGCTTCTAGAACCTTCCACAGGTGCCCCCTATGCTCCTGAGGGGATGAGGCAGCAGAGGGAAGGCAGCACAGGCTTTGCAAGGTGCCGCCTGCCCCTATGGGATTCCACAAGCTCCCGAGGCATAATCCTGGACACTCCACAGGTACAGAGGGAGCAGAGAGACCCGGTGAGTCCTTGGAGGGTTGCTGGGCCTGGAGCTGGGCTGTAGCAGTGCCCAGGGGAGGAGGCAGGTCACCTGGACTGGGCTAAGTATGCCCACCTCACCCTATCACAGCAATGTTTTGTGGCCCTTCTGGTCTACAGAGCTTGTCATAACCTCTCCATGGCAGCAAACTTGTATTTTCAGCTATCATTCAAAACCCAAATGTGTTCCTCTTGAAAAAAATCTTCTTCAACCTTTCTGTTAACTATTTATGGAGTGATAAACATGAAATTGGCTACAGGTGCCTAGAGATTTATTGCATCGTTAACAAATTACCTATCACCTTGTCCCCGTATATTCTAAAGCATATTATAAACTAATATATAGTGAAGAGAAGATAGAACATGCAAACTTTTTAGATACACTTTGGGATATGTTACTTGCACAGGGAAGTGACAGAAACCTGAGGTGGTTGGAACATAGAATCACAGACTGGTTGGAGTTGGAAGGGACCTTAAAGTTCATCCAGTTCCAACTCCCTGCAATGGACAGGGACACCTTCCACTAGAGCAGGTTGCTCAAAATGTGATTACATATTATGTGCTTTGGCCTCTAAGTTACGTTTAATCCAGCATCTCTTGAATTCAGTGGCATAAAGGAAGAGTTCAGTTCTATTTTAGCGAGGGATATTTCTGAAGTATACACTTCATGTCATAAAGAGGAGAAATTTCCCTTTACACCACAAAACTTTTCACAAGAAGTTCTTTCACATTAGTGTTCTTTTTATTGGATAAAGTGTATAGGTTTTTATCTTGTGAATGTCTGTGTATGTTTCACTTGAAAGAAAAGAAATAACCTCATTTGCAGCACCAGGAAACTAACAAAAGCAAGTTGCAGAAATGTAACCAGACTAGAAGAAACACTGGGCAGTATGGTATATGGAATACTCTTGCACGTGAAGGGAGATGGCCTGTGTGTTCTAATGAATCTCTGCAGACTTGCCTGAAAATGGCATTTCTGTTCTGTAAAAAACTCAGAATATTTCAGCATTTGGTTTTGCCTCAGATTAGGGTGAAAAGTCTAAATATCAGCACTTGTTATCACAGAGGTATAGTTTGATATCTCTGAATAAAATGGTTTATGCAAAGAGACGTATTTCTAAATATTACAGTTGCATTTGGAGTCTCCAGTCATGATAGAGAAACATAAAATGAAAATAGAGTGTGATCTGAAGAATCGGCAGAGTTCTGCACTAGAAGAGAAATAAAAGAAACAAAAGAAACAAGGATAATACAGAGACAGTTCTGTTTCATATAATGAATTTTTACTCAACAATAACCTTTAAAAACACTAATTCTTTTTTCACACTCAACATTAAGGAAATTTCCACACTCAGTTTTGTATTGTTAGTTGGGAGCCTAGCCACTCTCAAAATACATTTTAGAACCTTCCACTGTAAGACTGAAATCTATTTATCTGTTGACTGATCTGCTGAGAGTGGTGCCATGTAATAATCAAATTAAATTGACGAAATGTGTGTTTTGTGGTTTGGTTTGTTTTTTTTTTTTTCCCCTCCCAGGTGACTTATTTTCATGGAACCTTTAAATAGTAGTACTCTTCTTTTGTGTGAGCAATCTTAGTTTTAGTTAAGCAGTAGCTGTAGGAGCTCCATGTTTCCTGTTATGAGCAGCAGGATTACTAAGTATTGGAATTTGTATTTTGTAGTTACTATCAACTTATGTTAAGCCTCTTAGTAGGAAATAGTTATGCTGAATTGTCTCGGCATTGTTTAAAAGTGTTTGTACAGAGTTGGTTTTGTATCTGAGGAACATCTATAGGATAGTGGGGAGATAGTTAGGAGGTAAATACTGAGTGAGATTGAGGAGGTGAGGTCGAGAGTTAATGCTGGGGAAGGGCATGCGAAAGGTTGTGCCAGGCTCCAGGGAGATGCAGTAAGAGCACAAAGATGGTGGGGATAGAATGGTGAGTGGGTTTTCAGGTAGCTTTGTGTTTTCTACTTAAATCAAGTACTTTATAAGAAAAACCTTAAAAGTTCATTTCTAGGTCTTGCTAGGGGTGTATGAGTCTGCTTCCCTTATTAATGACTCTTCTACTGTTCTAGTGTTTGGATGTGTATTTCATTCCATGTAAACTATGTAGTTTCTTCATTTTTTTTCCTAACAAGAAATGGAACCTATGAAGATATCTTAAAGAAAGTTATATAGACTGTATGTATAAATGCATGAGACTTCTTTATATGGAGGGTGGGGAAATATTTTAAAGTAGTGTTTTTCAGGTATTCTGAAGACTTAATTATACAGTCTGAAAAGTTGCCTCTTCGTTTTGTCTGACTTAAAAGCAAAGAAGAAAATAGAAGAGAGAACAGGGCATATTTTGTATGATAGGCTAGAGCACAGATTTATAATTGCAGTTGAATAGTTTAAGCTCTGTTCTGTGTGCTTCTTGCAAGTAGCTGTGAGAGTGTGAATGGGGGTACAGTTTCTTGTGTTGTGGGTTTTGGTTCTGTTTGCTTTGTTGTGGAGGGTGTTTATTCCCAATCAAGTTTGGTTTTTATTTCAATCTCTAAAGTGAGCATTAAAATAAGAAAAGAGAATGTGAGAGTATTCATCTATCATTTTGTTAAGCTGTAGTAAATGTTTCTTCATTTCAGCTTTTTATTAATAAGATACATGGCAAAGAAAGTTGTTGAGCAAGTACAGAAAATGTCTGTTAGACATGGAATCTGGGAAGTCATTTCCACAGCTCCCTGAAAACAAACTTACTTTCCAGTGAAGCACTGCAGAGTGGTTTCGCAAGTTCTGCGTTTAGTATGAATTACTACGCTGTTTTACCTAAGCTGAGAAGTCAAGTAAAAGATTCATATGAAGTTTTATAGAACCTAGTGAGTTTCTTCACTTTAGTTATGGAGCCAGTAAAATTCACCCTGGCAGGGAACATCAGTTCTGAAGCAAAACTGGTCAAAGTAGCCAGAAGTCTGGATTCCATTGTTGTATTTTCCTTCCTCTCAGAAGCTGTATTGGCTGTAACATAGTTATACTATTTTGCCTTAACAGACATTTAGGATACTGTTTACTCAGTATACGTAGTAGTATAAAACTCCAGAATGGTGTTTTCATAGGTAGGAGGTGTTATTTCAAATTACAAAAATGAATACATTGAGAGAGATACAACATGATCTGCTAGGTTTCTGGCACTAATGCTCACTTTTCAACTCTAAGGAGGTTTGTTTAGCTGTCTCAAATTGCATGCTAGGCATAAGGTTGACACACTCATTGTACAGTATATTATGTATATTGAAGACTCTGAACTTGTGGACCATTCTTGTGGAATTTCTTCCTGCTTCTATACCAGATTTTGTGGAAAATGGGTTATTAGTCAAACCAGTACCTGACAGGCTGTATTAGCCCTTCCATAACTCATGGTGAAGCTCTTAGAATATTTTGTCAATGTAATCTCTCATAGTTTAAAAACTAGCAAGGCTGTGGTGGGCTTTTGGAATGAGAACAGATAAAATTGCGTAATAAAGCTATCAAACCTACCAATTTGTACAGGAGTGTGAGTCACAGACTGTACAAGTGGTGTGTTTGTCAGTGGGAGGATTTACCCTGAATCCTCTTTGTGCCCCAGTTAGGATAGCACAGTCCTGCAAAGGCTGATTGTAGCTTATCAGCATGTTAATAGCAATGCAAAGTTGTGATGAGCTAGACCTGTGATTTCAGTGACCAAGCAGCAGTTTTATATTGTGCTAGAGTGAAAATTGTTTGAAAACCAGTGTGTTGAAATGAGTCCAGTATGTGACTTAGGTCATTACTGAGAACCTAAAAAACCACTCCAGGAATTGTTCCTGGCTATACCAAAACTAAATTTTTGGGAAGTTGTTATAAACAGACAGACTTTGCTGCCTAACCCCATTTTTATTTTAGTACTATGAGTCAGGACTACGCTAACAAAGCTACTAAGCTAGGGTATAGCTCTTGAATGTTATAGACATAAATAAAATTGAGTGGCAAATTGTGACACCTACCTCTGTCAATAGTTGATTAGAAGTAGTGAAGTTAGTACATATTTACACAGCTCCCTCTTGCCAGAGAAGCCATGTTAAATGCATCATGTGTGCACTCCAAAACCAGTTGCAGCTAAGTGTGTATGAGCTACAACCAGTTTTACCTTAAGGTAAGGTTGTGTTTGCTGTGGGATAAGAGCATGCTGGCAGTCAATTCACATTGCTCAAGTGCTGAATGGAAGGGTATTAAGCTGTGTGATTTGATCACTAGCTGTTGCTTGTGGTAAGTTCTAGAGAGGTTTCATTTTCTGTTTTGTGGTGGTGGGTTTGATAGATCACAGCATGTACTGGTAAGAGTATGTGTCTACATACCTTTTTCTGGGATTCTTTAAGCCAAGAAAACACTTAGTTACTCATGCTAAGTACTTTTATTATTCTAAGTGCACAAATTCAGCCTTCTGTGGCAGTTTGAATCCACCCACCCTTTTAGGGTACCTGTTAAGAAGTGTCTTAAAGAGCTATCTGTTTCAGATAGCTTCTTACCAGAATTCCTTGAGTCATAACCCACTGGCTAATGTCATGTTGATATGTAATGCTATGGTACTTGTAGGAAGTCAAGCATACTACTAGGACTAAGTCTATATCACGAGTTTAGTATTAAACAATCAAGTGTCTTGAAAAGTACTGGGGAGAGGGGGAGAATGACATGTAAGTATACAACTAAAAATTCTTTCCTGCTCCTAAATTCTGTGTGTTTCCAATTGCTGTCATTCACAAGAGTACAGGGAGATCTTATAAACACACTTTCATGTTGGATTTGGTTATATTTTTCACTTACATTAAAAAAATATATAAAATTCAGTGCAAGACAACTATATATAGAGCTACTTATACCTATGTCTGGGGTTTTGTAATGTAAGTCACTTGGATTTTTTACTTTCATTGCCCTAATGTTCTGAGAACATCTTAAATTATCAGATACACTAATATCGCTCCTTCATAGCTCTGTACAGTGTCTTAAGAATAATACCTGTCTGTGTATGTAAAGATAGCATGTGTTAGAGCATGCACATACTGTATAGACATTTCTTTTTTTGAGCAATATGGCTTTTAAGTATCTGTTGTTCCCATTTTCATGTATCCAAAGCTTTTATGTGAATTCTTCCAGCACTTTTCTCATTATTCTTTCACCCTTTCCTCTGCTGAGTGGCTGGGGCTTCCAGACATAGAACCTGAAATGTCCTGGGAGAATTTACATAAAAGAATAAAGCCAAGGAAATGGAGGCCACAGAACATACACATAAATTTTTTTCAGTCTTTGCTAAGAAGCTCATTGGTTAATATTTACAGAGGAATTGAATTTTCCATATTAACATCCCTTTCATCGTGAAGCAAATGTGGGACAGTGGGATGGTAAGAAGCATTACTTAAGTGAATGGGGGTTATATGTTTATCTCATTAATGATTAAAATATTTTTCTCCATCCTAGTGTATTAAAAAAAAAAAAAGTATAAATGGCTGGATCCAGCAAATGTTAATGTAAAACTTTGAAGAGATATTTCTTCCTCTTTAGGAAAAGGTTAATGATTTGTTTGTTTAGCTAAACACATATTAAGGAATATGATTTGTTATCTATACTCATAACATCCTCTGAAAGCAAATCAGTAAAACTGATATTGCTGTTTATAGGATCAGTAGCAGAGTAAAACCATTTCAGCTTCTATTGCGGGCCACTTGGTTGTGTGCCTGTCTCTGGGAAATGCCCCTGGCAGGTTTCATCAGAATCTTCCTGATGGTAAGCGCTTTGTATCTCAGAAACTACTCCCCTAACTGCCATATTGTCCTAACATTAATGTATTCTGCAGAGCAGGCAGACTAAACAAACACAGACTTAATTTTTTTTCCTAGTTCCAGATTTTTTAACTTAATAGTGTTCTCTAATTTTTCCCACATTTTACTAAAAATACAGGTATTTAATTAGTAAAAAGGCCCAGAAACTAAACCACTTTGATTTTGTGTTGCACATTTTCACAGCAGTTAGGATTTGGATATTTCAGATTAATTCCATATTATTTTGATTTTCTGAGTTGGTTTGTGGTCCAGTGCTGAGTTGTGCTTAAGCATTTGTGCAATGGCAGAGGTTGGAGCCTTTGTGTAGATCCAAAAAGCATCACCATACAGGCAATTACATGTGTTAGAACATTGTAGTTCATAGCTGATCCAGAGACATTGTCATTAGCTTTCTTGAAGACAAGAAATAAGCAGTGCTAGATCAATGTCTTGTATCTGCACATACAGAAGAGAATAAAAATGAGTTGGATTTTTTTAAAAAGAAAGTGGCAGAGATTCTAGCACAAAGGTTATTTGCATAAACCGAAAACCCAGCAGAAAAAAAATGCTGTGTAGTTAATACCTGTGGATGGGATGAAGGTGATAGGTGAAGATGAATTCCTAGAATTAAGGAATAAGCCTAAGGTCTTTATTAAAGATCCCTGGTTTTTTTACAGAAACAGTATGAATCACCCAGTAGTAAACCTGGAAATAATCAAAATCCTATTAATTCAATTTGTTCTAATGAAAACAGCAAAACTATTCTTAGTTGAAACCACTGCTACAAGTGTCCTCATATTTCTTGATATTACAATAGCTTCTCTTAGTTTGAGAGAATTATATTTTTAACTGCATCAAGGAATAATTACTTTCTAATGAATGTATTGGAGTTTTTATAGTCTGCACGAAGAAAATGGCGCTCGTGAAACAATGAAAATTTTTTTGTCTGTTTTTCCTGTTCTTATGAATTGCTGATGCTTATCAACACTAGAAAGGTGTCTGTTAACTGATAAGATTGTTTATTAATCTTAAGATTATTACTTGCTTTTTGTAGGAAGGGTTGGATCTAATAGTTCTTAGAAACTTTGTCTGCCAGACAAAGCTTGCCTATGATTGACTGTTCCAAACCACCTAAGGGAGTCAGGCACCTTGCCACAACAGCAAGTCAATGGGAACCAGATGCTTGAGGGTCTTAAGAGCTCTTGAAAACTTGTGTATTACCGGAGATGCTTGTGTCCAAGCTAGGGCTCCTCATTCACCTAGTGCAATTCACCCTGTGCGTCTGGCAATAGTCATGATTGAAGCTGACATGTTTAGCAGTTTAGAACTGGGGTGCAACTCACCTGAATACTGCAGACCTAGTGGACAGATGTTAGTATAGAAATAATTGATCCAAAAGAATACTCCAAAGCATTTCTGTAGGAGTAACCTGAGACATTCTTTTAATCTCAAAATTAAATAGGCTTTTATTTATTTTGTCTTTGCTATCAAAGGTAGCAAACAGTGATTTCACTTGGAATGAGGAGTTGGAATTTTCTAATGAATTAAGTTGTCAAATGAAATGACTTGGGAAGAAATCAAAACGTTAGTTCAGATAAAACCAGTATGTTTTGGTTAATATTTTTGACCTAACCTCTACATGAAAATTTTTAATTAAAGTATTTTAAAGATTTAAAAAGTGAAACATTTGTTCGAAAAGTATTATAATTCTGTAGTAATACTGAGAAAGGAGGGTTACTTCTACATCAAAAAATCTTTAAGCAGAGAATTTGGGAGGTTTGACTTCAAGTAAGGCACTTTGCAGCTTTCCATTTAAATATTTGGAACCTTCTCTTATTGGTTTGAACAGATGTACACTGGTTTGTACTCCTTTTCCCTGACGACCTATTAAAAGGACTTGGAAAGAAGACAGGGCCTTGTCAGTCCCTGTCCTGCTGACAAGATGGAGATACATGGCTTGGTTCAGAATCGCCCTTTCTCTTGATGGTATGGGAAGAACTGCAGAAGACAAATAATTGGAAATGTAGAGGCTGCCTGGTAGGATGCAGTGGTTCCTCAGATGGTAGGCTGAGCATGGGTTGATAGCCAGATGGAAACTGTTTGTTTCTCCTTTTGCTTATATCATGTTGTTTTGTTGTTTGTTTCTCTGGCTATATAACTGTTTCTAATAGCATTTTGTTCTTCCTGGTTTCTAAGTCCTTTTCCTTTACAGTTTTTGCAAAGTTTTCAGATGGGAATGATTTCAACATGTGTATTTAAGCTTAATACTAAACACGTAAGGTTCAAATTATACACAGCACGTTGAATCTACGTAATTTGTCCTGCAAATCGATGCCTTCTGCCTAACTTGCTACTATGGCTAATGCATCACTATCTCAGGTAATTTGAATTAACTAGTTTGTTGGGAAGTACCGACAAAGATATTGGTCAAAAATAACAATACATATGTTATTTCATTATTTCCTTACATGTTGTTTTAGTTAGGAAATTACAAACAGTGATTTAAGTCCTGTTCCAAGTGTTCCTCTAGTTATAATGTTAATGGACATAAACATTAAGTTGAATCCATCAGATCTGGTCATGAATTTCCCATTATATTTGTCCCCCAAAGTGATTCAGTGTCCCAGTTCTTAACAGCTCTCTGAACATACCCAGTCAGTTGTAACTGGTATCAAAATTACTGCCATGTTCTGTGAAATCCATGGAATTGTTCTAAATCCCTGGGGATAGTTTTGTTGAACTCTGCAAAACTGTGAGTCTTTGTTAGATTTTATTTTTCAGTGTCTTTTTGGGTAGAAATAT
>NW_009920167.1:305-5696 GCF_000696875.1 Nestor notabilis | reverse complement strand
CCCCCCCCCCCCCCCCCCCAGTCCCCCCAAATTTATGCCTTGTGGGCCTGGCATTCTTTGTGTTTGCTCCACTTCCACAGTAATGAAAATCTCATGGCTTCATCAGTATTTCTCCCAGTCGCTGCCTTTTATAGCATTTCATGAAAAAGCAGCCAGTGAACTCAGTTGGTCAATAAAAAATATGATCATCTGTTTCACTTAGGCTACCATATTTATTATTAGGTTAATAATCTGGCTTTTATTATTAGAGTAATAGAAATTAAAGTTACCCTTTGAAAGTTATAATTTTTATCCAGTAAGATGTAGTGAATATTACAGTAGATGATGCGTATCACCAGTTATGCCTTGGTAGATCACTGCATATGTTTGTGTACTTTTTTTTTAACAGATGAAAACGTCACATGTATAACTACTGGGATGGAAATGGAGAGATCTTTAGGATAGATTTAGACCCTAGCACTTTTATATATTAAGACTAAAGAGTTTCAAATTACTGTCTTTCCCATCTTGTATTCTGTTGAATGAAGCCTGAGGGCTACAGATACACAGTACAGTATTTAGTAGTGAATTCCATATGGAATTACCAGCAATTGAGTATCTCCTGCTATCATATCCTTTAGATAACTGATCTGAATAGTTGGTCTTAAATGTTTGGCGTACTTTGTTCTTTCATCTCATTTACCAGGCCCATGATACTTTGCACAATTGGGTTTTCTTTTTTCCACATTTGTTGCATTATTTCTTGATTATTTTTTTTTAATTATTTTGTGGGCTCTTTGGACTAGTGACAGTTGAAGAAAAAAATAACATATTAACTAAGATCACACTAAATGATTTTTAATACTGGAATTCTGACCCTGGATTTATTTGCAAGCATAGTTGTGATGTTCACAAGGTTTAACAAAAAAAAAAAAGAGAAACCCAAGCTATCTATAGGTTTCTCTCCTCATTATTGGTTTTGGGGCATCTGTTTTAAAGGTTGGTCTGAAATTTGATCTTGCTCAAATTCTCGCAATGTGTTTCAGCAACATGTGTCATTAATGAAGAGAGCTGGTAACCGGTCTCCCTGTTGTTTGTAATTCAGCCTATGACAGGCAGCAGGAAAGCAGAGCAGTTTCGGCCAGGCCCAATTAGGAAAACATGCCCAAGGCATAGGCTGTAGCATGAACAGAGATATGTCAGGCTCCTCCCTAGAGGAAAACCAAAAGTGTACGCTTGGCAATGCTACTTTGCTTTTATTCTGAACAAGAAACCCGTTGAAAAAAACTAGCTCCTTATTTTGACATTGGTATGGTTAATGGCAAGGATAAATAATTATTCCCAGTGGAAAGAAAAATCAACTAGACAAGGATGATCTGTGCTTGCAGGTGCTGAAGTAACGTGTGCAAAATGGTAACTTCCTAAATGAAAAATGTACAGAATTAAAAAGCATTTTTTGTCTGAAAGAAACATGCTAAAAATATAAGCACTTGTCTTTGGTCAACAATTAGAAATACCACTATTGCATTTGAGATTGTAATGCTGTGAACTGAGGAGACTCTTCGGAAGGAAACTGCCATTCAACAACATGTCCTTACATGAAGAATAATGTCACAGAGACGACTCTGGAATTGAGCAACTTCTTCACAGCAAGAATGCTTGTGAAAGAGGTAATACATTAAAAAAGCAATGGTGACATCAAAATGTTAAAAAGGTGTCCCCTACCTCACAACCCTCCTGGGATATACTTAATAATCACCTTGTAGATTGGGAAGTCTGAAGCACCTGGAAGATTAAGTAACTTTCCCAAGATCACACACAGATTTCTTGTTTGGTTATGACAGCAAATGATAACTAGAGCCAAGATGATTCCCAAACCACTGTACTTCCCTTCTCTAATAGCGTATTACCAGATACATGATTTGTAGGGTAAGGAAGAAGGAAAGACACAGAAGGAAAATACGTGCACGACTCTTCTACAAATTGAATTAATAAACTGAGCCCATCTTTATACAGTTCTCACTGTCCATTAACGTCTGACTACTTTGCAAGAGAGTTTTTATGAATATGCCTGTTTTACAGGTTGGAAAAATGAAATAAGGATTTGACAAAACTCATACAACAGATAAATTTGCAGGGCTGGGAAAAAGAACTGAATCTCCCAACCCCCACGAAACAATAATAACTTACACTTGTTAAGTGACCTGGCATTCACCCTGTTTCATTTGGCAGTGTAATACAGTGCAGAGGCAATGGTTTTCTTTCCATTAGGAATGCTTCAATGATGCCACTTTAATAGAAGAATGAAAAGGAATGTTGGACTGAAAGCATTCCCTAAGGTGTAAGATTGTCTGAACTGAGCAGTTGGAGAGATAAAAAACTGGAAAAGAATAGCAATAGAAGTAGTATCTGAACAATAGCTTCTGAGGAAAAATCATTTGAAATGTTGATGGATAAAGTGTAGAGGTGGGGGATGAATGCTGAAAAGCCATGTTGGAAACACTAGGACAAGGGCTGGGAGAACTATGTGAAGGTGGTATGGAAAGAACATCAAACTGAAACCTGAGTGCCTGCTTTCTGCTTATAAGGACCAGTGTGTATTTCTCCCTTTACATTACTGGCCAGGCAATGAAACTCTTGATTTTTTTTGTTGTTACAGAGGCAAGTTTATTACAAATTGCATGTTTTGCGAATGTGGATTACTTCAAATAGGTTAGAATTAACTATCTGCCTTTTTTATACTTCATGGAAACAGCAAGGTTAGAAAAGTAGAGCTGAACTTGAGATGGCCAAAGACTCTGCTGCTTTATGGGATTTTCACATGGATACACGATCCTAAATTGGACTGCAGAAGTGGTTCCAGTGTCTAAGCTCTATGGAATTGCTGTATTTTCACTAGACAGCCAGTAGGGAAGGAAGACATCTGACTCGCATAAGTCCCTCTGTACAGAAATACCTCTGTATGCCACATATTTCCTGCTGGGTTGAGCTTAGCATTTTCATTTAGATGTATCTGATCACTAGCTAGCCTGTTGAAATACTTTTCCCCCCATTCAGTACAATATTATGATTACGTTGCTGAGAAGTATAGGCTGGTGTGGGAAAGTTTCAATGCAGATATGAAGAAGTTGTGAAGACTTTGAGATGAGTCCATAGGACTGTAAGAAGAGATTTGAAGCTATATCTGTAGTTATATTCAGCACTCTCAGATTTGCTCGCTGATAATTTAGTTCTTATAAAGTAGGTATAAAAAAACCCCTCATCTGATTTCATAACCGTTAAAGGGAGTTTCACTGCAGGTGACATCAGGGACAGAATTGTGTTAACTATAAATAGAAACTCAACAAAATAGTCTCATACAAAGTTCAGTAACAAAGTGGGTAATCTAATGGGAAGGGAAATTGAAGCAAAGACTATTAATCCTAGTGTCGTAGAATATGAGGTTGGAAGGGGCCTCAAAGATCATCTGGTCATACCTTTCTTGGCAAAATCATGGTCTAGAGAAGATGTCCCAGCATGATGTCCCGTTGAATCTTAAGAGGGTCCAGTGCTGGGGAATCCACTGCTTCCCAAGAGGTTTTTTTTTCCCTAGCTGATTGTTCTGATTGTGAAAAATTTTCCACTTGTGTACAGCTGGAATCTCCCTCAGGATTAACTTGTGCCCATCACCCCTTGTTTGTTCCATGTCACTCCTTGTAAAAAGGGAGTCTCCATCTTCTCTGTAGCCACCCTTTAAACATGGTGACAAGGTCTCCCCTGAGCCTTCTTTTCTCTAGGCTGAACAAAAGCAATTCTCTCAGCATTTCCTCATGTGGCTTCCCAGTCCTTGGATCATTTTCGTGGCCCTTCTCTGGATCCTCCCCAGCCTGTCCGTATCCTTTTTGATTAGCAGGGGACCAAAACTGAACACAGCACTCCAGCTGTGGGCTGACAAGCTTCCCACCAGTACATATGCAAATGCACATCTAAGATTTTTGATTTTTTTATTTTTTTTTACATGATGGCTAAAAGAGCCTCAGCTTAACTCCCTGTGTGGAGTTGCTCCTAAAGTAGGGAACTTCTAACTTGAAGAGTACATATGACCCATGAGAAGCTTTTAATGGAGATGTAATTGCTGCTTAGGGGAATGTATTCAATCTTCTTTATAAAGGGGCAGGACTTTTAGGTCTAGAGGACACCTTAACAAAATTGGTCTTCTCATCTCAAGCTGCTTCTTATATTGAGGTGACACATGAATTGGATTTAAATTGCTGTTCATTATAAGAAAAAAAAATCAAAACATCTTTCTCGAGATCAGATGAAACCTGTGTGAGATAATGAAACGTATACAGGATCTGCTCATCAGCTGTCATTTGTTTCACTGCAGTGCATTTTTAAGATACGAGTTTTTTCTCCCCTCCCCCCCTTTTTTTTTTACTTGACTAAGAAGTTGGATGAGCCAAAGAACACCATGCCCAAGGCGTCTGAATTTTGTTAACAGGAAAACTAGGAGTTCATTTAATTATGTGCTGTTGCTCACATAGTACATGGCTAGAGCTGATCCTAGTTAAATACTTTGGCATGCTGATAAAGTGCTCCAGTTGAAGTAGCACTCATCACAGCAGTTAATAGTCCATCAGAACAGCATACTGTGAGTACAGGAATACAATAAAGAAAGAAAGATGTGTGTATTCTGATTGGCTAGAGGTGAACATCTGCTACTCAGAGAACAGGAATTTGCTTACAGTGCAATTATTGAGAAATAGTCCAGCATTAATTGTTCAAATCAATTTTTCCCAGCAGATCAGAGTACAAAAAAAAAAAAAAAAGAATGTAAATAAAGAATAAGGTTTAGCTTGATGCGCTCTTCAGCAATCAGGTTAAAACAATTCTTTTAGTGTAATTATACATAATGTGCTTTGGCTAGAACAACTTAATTAAGTGGTTATATTCTGTGAAAGAGAAAAAAATCAGTGTGCTGTTTGACTGGAGCACTCTCCTGGAAAGTGCTAACATGATACCATTAGTAAACTCAACCAGACAGTCTACATGCGTGCATTAGGAGGAGCAGAAGTCTAAACATATGTTTCCCGCTATTGAATTCACAAAAGGGGCATCTCTGTGCAGGGAAAAAGTGAATAAACAAGACTTGGAGAAGGTTATCTCCGGCGTTTAACAAAATGTTGAAATGTCACAGAAAGGACGTAAGGTGAGCCATTTCAGGCTGAAAGAAAGGTGGTTGAAGAGTCAACTTGGCAAATGAAGCATTGCAAGAAAGAGCAAAACCTCTACCCATCACCCTTCTGAAAAAGTAATATAAGAACGCTTAATTTCTGAATAGCATACATTTTTAGATCGTAGAATAGGAAAGACCATGGAAAGGACCTTAAAGCTCATCCAGCTCCAACCCCCTGCCACAGGTAGGGACACCTT
>NW_009920167.1:0-265 GCF_000696875.1 Nestor notabilis | reverse complement strand
CTGCGAGGAGGGGGCCAGCCACAGCTTCTCTGGGCAACCTGTGCCAGCGCCTCAGCACCCTCACAGGGAAGAACTTCTGTGCTTAAATAGACCACAAGGTGATATGAAATTGTTTTGGAGATAGATGTGATAAAGCAGAGTTCCCAAAGCTGTTCTTTTAGACGGCGGGGGTAGGGCGTGACAAGGTGGCAGAGATGTGCTGTTGTGTTAAAAAATTCCCAGACAACTAGTCAAATTAAAGAAAAAGAGTTTTATCTTGGATGAG
>NW_009920166.1:0-2175 GCF_000696875.1 Nestor notabilis | reverse complement strand
ATATATATATATATATATATATGTCTGACGGTAATCTAGGATGCCAAGTAACAGACCACATTCCTTTACTACTAAAATTGTGTGAATACCTGACACCGTTTAAATCCCTTAAATTGGGATTTATGAAAGGATGACAGCAAACAATCTTCTGGCTATGCCATCACTCAGGCAGTTACAGCTACTGCTTTGCATTTATTTGTGAGAGTCTATGTGACGGATGCACATTTGTCCTCCTTTTACTCGTGGATAAACTAAGGTAAATGACTTAAACCAATACTGGGAATCCAAAGCCCTGCCTGCCCTGGTAAAGCAAACAGGACCACAGCATCACTCTCAGTGCCAGTTAACACTTTCCTGCCCAGCGTGTGGACATACTTGGGGGAATAACTTGGGATAGACACCATTCCCACATAAGCAATATGGACGAGAGCGTCTTGTTTGAGAGGAAGGCGAAGTATAGCTGTGTAAATGCATGCTGTGCCACACTACTTCTCTTAAGAGCCAGAGAGTGGTCCCTTGCCTCTTTTATTCACTAGTATTTATTTGGCCTCAGAAACTGTCCCCAGTTCCTGGAGAAGTTCCCTGAAGCTGTAGCCAGATATTGACTGTGTAATTCAAGTTAGTTTGACCCGAGAGAAATCATTCTAAACGGTTCTCCTCAATACGAAAATACACCTCTTTCACTTCTGGGAAACTTGTATTACTTGTGAGTCACAAGGGTTTAAAAAAGCAACACCAGTTGACATTAAAGTGATGTGAGAAGTATGTTTAAGAGCTCCTCCAAAAGGATTCTATTAAGAAACTCGGGAGCTAAAAGCTGAAATGAGGGGCTGAGGTGTGTGTGTGAAGGTGTTTGCTCATTAGATAGTCCAGAAAAACAATTATCTCTGAAGACATTGAAAATCATTCAGTTCTCTGGTGCTTAAGGACCAGTTTAGGTTAGATCTAAGGAAGAAGTTCTTCACAGTGAGGGTGCTGAGGCACTGGAATGGGTTGCCCAAGGAAGTTGTGAATGCTCCAACCCTGGCGATGTTCAAGGCCAGGCTGGACAGAGCCTTGGGTGACATAGTTTAGTGTGAGGTGTCCCTGCTCATGGCAGGGGGGTTGGAACTAGGTGATCTTAAGGTCCTTTCCAACCCTAGCTAGTCTATGATTCTATGATTCTTTTGGTAGGTCAGTAAATTCCTTCCTGACTTCCAGACTCAGTGAAGGTGTTCAGGAACCTGGCAAGTAGAGATTTGGGTTCTTCTTTTCCTTGGACTACTGGTCCAATTAAGCTGCACTCACTAATTGGATCAGGAGCTTGGAGAAAACTTTAAATTCATTCCCAGACTAGAGTTAGGCAAAGAAAGTAAATTTTTAACACCATTTTCCGTGCTGATGCCTTCTTAGGAGCTTTTTTTCTTTCCCGTGCCCTCAGCCTGTCCTTGCTGCTCCTTAATATTTTCCTCCTTTTTGGTTTTCCTGTAGGTCCCAAAGGATTTATAATCCTTCCCCCAAGAAGAATACTAGGATTTTATTAAGGTCTGACATTTCTTCTCTCTCCCACATTCTCTCCTGCCATTTTACAATTCTGAGATGTACAAAATGTGAAGGAAGTCCCCTTTGGCTTCAACAATGATTAATGCTAGCAAGAAGCAAGTCCCAGAGTGCTATAAATGACAAGATACATGCAAGCTGTCATCATTTAATCCTACTGCAGTTAGTTTGGTTTGGATGTTACCCGAATAACCCAAGTTCTTCAAATTTACCCTTTGCTTGGGGGAAGGTTTAGCTCAATTCTCTGTTGTGTTTCCCTGTGATGCTGTCTGCAAGAATGACAGGTAAGGGACAAACTGAGCAGGAGCATGGCTAGAAAAAGAGCCGTGGCAGATAACAAGGCAGAGAGGAATGGGACAGGTCTGAAGAGGGCTAAGACCTCTAGAAATCTACTGATGGCTTTCAGGCGTCCTAGTGAGCTGGTCTCCGTCAGGTTGTAGCAAGACGATGAAAGGAGTGGTAAGAGGTGAGGAATCATGGATAACGTCCTCCGTACTCATCCCCCAGACTCCCATGGTAGAAAGTCCCACTCTGCTTGACTTCACAGGACTTTCAGGAGATGGTCTTCAACTGACATACCGAGGTGGGGGACGGTTTATGTTTAAGGTGGTGATTGATGAGAAACTCGGCATGAGC
>NW_009920165.1:0-34643 GCF_000696875.1 Nestor notabilis | reverse complement strand
ATAAAAATAAATATAAATATAAATACTTTCTCACATGCATCATGACTTGCAGGCTGCAATCTTACGTGGAAATACATCTATATTACTGAAAACATTATTAACTAAAAGTAATTATACTTTCCCCTTCTCCAGAAAGAGAAAAAAACCCAACCAGTCTAGTCCAGAATTCAGTGATTCAAGACATGTGAAAATATAATGAAGATTTGGAAGGGTGAATTTTACTTGCATTTACCCGCTTTTTTGTTAAATCTGACTACTTCCAAACACAGCAGTGGCTTAAGATTTCAATAACAGATCCTCTCTCACTCCAGGGGCAGTGAATGCCAGTGGTACTATTTTCAGCAGGGCTGCCCGTGTGAACTCACCAGCCCAATATATAGGACTACATATAGCAGAGCCAGTCCTACCAGTGCTATAGTAGTCTTAACCATGAAGCCCAAACTGAGATTCAAAATATCCCAAACTCAGGGATCATTTAGATCCAAGAATAGGATTTATCATATTTTTAGAGAGTGAAAATTTGGAACCTTATTGAGCTTCAAATATAAGTGAGGAGTGTCAATCCAACCTCATCATAAATTTCAAGAAATGAAGTTCAGAGGCAGTTCTCCTGTGAGTTCATTTCTCTTCCTAACTGGATAATATGTTTGGTCTTTATGGCTCACCATTGATACTCTTACTTCTCTAAATGGGAACAGAGAACTTCTTTCTGTCTTCTTCCAGACCTGATTCCGATGGCTACGTCTAGTGCTGCTTATAAGCAGCACCTTCTAGAGGCTGTTTAGTCAGTCTTTAAAAGAGATGTCATATTTCTCTTTCAGCTTCCCCAACAGACATATAGAGTGATCTTCATGTGTGCAATAGGTCTAAGAGGTACAGCAGACATGCCCAGGGCTATGCTTCCTTCTCTCTGCTTTCTGACTGGTTGAAATTAAAAAGTGGAATAACCAGCATCTTACACCAAATTTCTATCCCTGGTCTCTGATGGATCCACTACTGACTCTGTAGCCAATTTAGAAACTTTCAGAAGAGAATGAGCAGCTGGTTTGGGAATAATTTGGAAATGGACTGGGACTGGAGAAACTCTTGGCCTCATCTCTCAGTACCAGCCCCAATATACAAGCAGGAGGAACAAACCCAAACCAGAAAAGGAAGTAAGCTGGGCCAGGAAAAGGACACGAGAAACTTAACCAGCCCTGGCAGGAATTCACAGCAGTGGTGGCAAAGTCTCAGTTTAATCCTAAAGATTAAATCCTGAAGTCATTCCTTACTTCTCATTCATGGAAAATATTTCTAACAGCAAAAATGCTCACACAACACTGTATTTCGAGTGAGCAAAATGATTCCCTGCTGCATATCTGTGCCACTTTACACATCCAGAATCCAACTAAGTCTTTTTCAGATGCTCTGAGCAGTTTGGTAACAGCTGATTTTTCATCCCATTGATTTGTATGTATGAGCTTCTACTGACATCAGAAATAAATTGCTGCAGAAGCTTTTTCTGCTGGTATTTCTAGCTGCAGTGGTAGTAGTGAAAAATCTCCTAGGCTGATTGTTGTAGCATGATTTTCAGCCAGTTCTGTGGTTTGCAGGAGTTAAGGGAGTTAAGAGAAGGCTATGAAGTAGTATACAGTTATCTGAATCTTACTTGCGAAATTTTCATCATAATGGATCCTGTGGGATGTCAGCAGACTCTGGGCAACATTAGCCTTTTTCCCAGTTTCATAACACTACGACTAGTGAATATTGTCAGATATTGTAAGACATTGTTTGCCAGCCTGAAATGTGATGTTTATATAAATATGTCTGGAAAACACAATACCTCTGAGGGACAAATCATAGAATCATAGAATAGTTAGGGTTGGAAAGGACCTTAAGATCATCTAGCTCCAACCCCCCTGCCATGAGCAGGGACACCACACACTAAACTATGTCACCAAAGGCTCTGTCAAACGTGGCCTTGAACACTGCCAGGGTTGGAGCATTCACAACTTCCTTGGGCAACCTATTCCAGCCAAAGGTTTTCAAAGAGCAGCATAAATTCAGGGGTGAGTTGGGAGGTGAATTTTGATGTGCTTTCTTCCATCTGTGTTTGTCTAAGTATACTTACGGTCATGAAGAAGAAGCTGTGAGATTTCTGTGAAAAGATGTCAATATCTTAATATTCTCCCTAGAAGAATAAATGGCAAATTTCTGTGTCTCCTGACACAGAAGAGTATTTGTAAAATTAACTTGGAAATGCTGGCTGTTGTTTTTCTTTTGCAATCTTTCAGTAGTATGTGCTCCCACCTAGGAAGGTTAATACAGGTGTCTGATTGTTCCTTTTAGACGTACTGATATATGAAAGACTCTGAGTGGGAAATGGGCTTTTGTTTGTTTATTTGTGTTTATTTTGGTGTGAGGGAGGCGAAGGCTATTTGAGAAACAGTGAGTTGCAAATGTGCTGCTCATTTATGAAACTATTGCTGTGTTTCATATTCTTTGAAGCTATGGGGTTTTTTACTTACCTGATTCTTTGTAGGGTTTAATATTTGCTGCAAATGTCACTTTCTTTAACAAAAAAAGAAAAAAGAAAAAAAGAAAGAAAGAAAGAAAAAGACAGTACAAACCATTCTATCTTACATAAGAGAAAAAGCCATAAGGTGCTGATAAAAGGAAACTATGTAAGAAAGGGAGAGAAAGGAAAAGAAGGGAAATAGATAGCACTTAGTGTTTTTTCCAGGTTTGAACCACTGTGCTTTTATTCCCATTTTGTCATAGATACCAAAACCATAAACATATCGTTAAGGAAGTATGGACCACTTTTAGTTGTAAGATATGAGGCTATCCTTAAGCCCCTATCAAGAGCTTTGTGTGTAGTGATACAAAACTGAATCTTTTCTGTGACATCTGAAGCAAACACTACTGAAGGGATGTGTACAGTGACTTTAATCGGAGCTGGATCAGACCCATGAGCCACGCTAATTAGGTTTCTCCTGGCATCTAAACTGACATGTCTGTCTGCGTAAAGGACTGAAAAATGATGTCTTGTCTTTGAAAACAACCAAACATTTCTGTATTCTGATCCTAACTCTAATGATGTTCCTTCACTGGGTTTGTATAGCGGCAGAACATTAGCCCTGATAATCTGTATATGTGAATATTATTTTTCATTCACAAAACATCTTAGCATACAAACACAAATCACTTGTACCTTAAAAAAAAACAATTTTACTCATAGGTGTTACAGAGAGTTCAAGTAACGACAGCTTTCTTTAATGAATATTTAAGACTTGTGGGGTTTCTTAAAATAAGTTCATTTTACAGAAATACAAATTCTTGGATCAGCATAGCTGTCTGTTTTGTTTTCAACTGGACCATTACACAGATCCTGTTTAGGGTGCAGCTAAACAAATGTACTGTGACAACTAAATCAGTGTACTGGAGAGGGCTGTGACGTCTACCAGTGCTAAATGAGGCCTCAGCCTCATGTTATACAGCTCTCTGGGTCTGTATAACTGGGTATAACTGAGTACAACTGTATAACTGGGTCTGTATAACTGGGTCTGATGGTAACGAACAGTAATATGGACCAGGCAGTAGTTTAAGCCAAACATATAAAAGTAATAGGTGTTACCTTGAATTTTTCTTGGTGAAGATCCTGGAATACAGTGTTGACCCATCCTTGCACATTAGCAATGCCCATTCTTCCTCAGACTTTGACTACTTGAAAATCTTTCGATTTTGATGTGCTTGCAATGTGTCTTTGGACATCTCTAGTTCCAAAACATAATCAGAGGTATCAGAGGACAAGGAGAGAGATAATATCAGAGAGTTCTTAACTAAATATATCCTTTTGTTTTCTTTCAGAGGTGCGGAGAAATCTCATTTGATAGTCCTGACCAGAATGCCAAATGTGTTCGCATGCTAGGTAAGGGTGAATCTTTTCTTCTTTTGATGTAAGTGTGTGGAAGTATATTTAATTGGGGATTTCCTCTCAAAAATACATGATAATGGATGTGATGATTGACATAGTTCATCCACATGTAGTCCTCGTCAGTATGTTGTTTATGGTGAATTGTCTATTACTGAAATAAAGTATATATATGTTCCGGAGGTATCCATCCGCATAGATGAAAATATGGCTGTACCAACACCATAATTGTAACCTCTGATGAACTCAAGTCCAGAACTCATATTCAAGAGCTGAAAATCTGTACTTTGGAAGAGATTCCACAAATACATATCAAAAGCCTCTAGGTCAGACCTTCAGCTGCAGCCATCAGTAAAATTTCAATCACTGTGATTTGAGAGATTTGTGCTGGTATAGCACTCTGCCCATAGTTTATAAAATTAATATTAAGTAGAAGTGTCTGTTCTTTGAAATTAATACAGGAATGTTCTGCTATATTTCATTAATTTCTGTGACCAATTTTATTGCATTTTCTTGTGTCATCTACAGTGGCAGTACGGAAACATTAACAGCATGGCTAATATCACAGTGAAAGACAGGAAGTGTCTAAAAACCTAAAAGATGATGTTTAATCAGAAAAAAAATTGAAATCATGGAACACTTGCAGAATTTGGCTTTAAATTCTGAAAACCTTTCACCCACCAGGGTTGAGATAAATGTATGCAGTAAATTTGAGTATTGCATCTAATAACATGAAGATTGAAATAGTCACAATTTTAAAAACTGCAACTGGCAATGTCTAGGAACTTAATTCCCATCTGGGTGCATAGCTGTGTTTTGTAATAACAGATTATGTGGTTTGTTGTTTATATTCATTAAATCCTATTGTCACAATAGACTATAATTTCTGCAGAGGAAATCTGTCATGCTTATAGGGCACAGATCCCAACAGATGAACTGACACAATGGGCCGTAATGATCTGTTACATCAATGATCCATGGTTAGAGGTTCTTAATGAAACAAGCTGACAGAAAAGATACACTTGTGATCCTTTATCTAGCCAATTATAATCTACAGCTTAAATACCATTGAGACTGTAATACTCTAGTTCTAAGGAAGTTATACCCATGCAAATGTTATTATCCATTAGGAGCTAAAACGGTGGATGAGAGAGGGGTGAACAAAAAAATTACCTCACAATTTAAGTCTTCTGCATGCGTTGGTTCATCACTTGGTTTGGCATTTTTATAACAACACAGTCCAAAATTGTGAGTTTGACATCATCCTTTACACAAATGATTCTTTAGGAAGAGTGAGCAGAACAAGATTTTGTTTTCGTTACATTCTTATCTATGTCTCATAGTATATGCATGTGCAAGAATGAGAAGATATGCTTGTGCTCTGTAAGAAAACTGCTACGAATGTAAAAATGATTCCAAGGGGACATGCCAAAGGTGTGACTAGCTCTCAGAGGTTACATCTCTTGTATTTAAAAACATTTCACCTGCTATTATTATTCTTCACTTATTAAACTAAGGACTGTAGTGTCATATATAATATAGGATATTATATTTCATCCCAAGGTATCCCAAATTATGAACAGAGTAGAGTGCAAATGCACATGGCACAACTGGCTCTGTAAGACTTATGGAAAGTGGAAACTTGCATAACATGATTGCTCTGAGGGGCAGCTACTGGAGTCAAACTCCACAGTCTTGATTTATCGCAGAAATGTGTGTGGTTCTGGTAGTGCTTTAAAGCCAGATGGTGCCCATTCTGTTACCTCTCCTTTCATACTGAACTCTATGCAGAAGAGCAGGAACCAGAAACTGTGCAAGCTAAAATATCTAAGACTTTGTGCTGAATGCATCATGTAGTGTCTAATTTCAGATTTTACAAGGGAATTAAATTTCCAAGGGAATGAAACACAAAGTTTGTCACTGATCAATGCAAAGCTGACATTACAACAGCTGTAGCTGTAAGTAGTGAACAAAGCACAACGTGCCTTCAGAGAGGGACATCTTTCTTGACTGCATGGTCTTTAAAATATGCTGAAACAGTCATGCTGTCATCTACTGTAACAGTGACACAGTGCTGACAGAAATCTAGAGGGCAAGTCCCAGAAACTGCAAGAGGATAATTACTTTGTAAGGAAAAAAACACAGGAATCTGCAGTACTGGCTGTATTTCTTCAAGGATCTTTGACATAAGACCAGTCCATGCTTTGAACTGTACAGCAGTACTCTAAAGTGGCAACAGCTGTGTTGCTTACCCCCCCGCCCCCCCCAAAATGGTCTGTACCTGGGTTATGTTACTGGTTCTGAGTGAGCTCCAGATTTAAAGGTTTTAGGACTAATGCTAGCCTTGCTACTTTGAGTCCACTTTCCTTGGGGTAACATGGATTATGTGGATGAGATTCTTTTCCTGTAAAGTTGAGGAAGAGAGATTTGCAGTAAAAATTTTACTCTGTTCCTATTTTCCTGCTAGAAAACAGGAAATAATAGATAAAGAAATGCCTAAACACTTAAAATGGCTATAATAGAAGTAGGTAACTTTTCCATGGACTGACTAGATATCGCTTAACCTAAGGTTAAGAGCAAAAGAATCAGTTTAATGCCTCATTTTTCAGCATTTGAGTGATGGATATTTATAATCCAAGTGTGAAAAATAACCTGAACAACTAAATTAAAAGGTCACTTAGCAGTGCTTCCTGAGGATATAGTAGATAGTATGGTCTTACCGAGGATATGCTTACCATGAGTGTAATTACATGCACTAAGATTCTTACAGAAAATTGTGTTCTCCCTCTTATTCTTTATATTGTGCTTGTTTCCTTACACCTTGATATGTTATACTAGCTAAAACAATATGACTTTCGTAACTGTCACAGAAGAAAGTCAGTCAGTGGCCCACCTTAGCCTTTTGAAGACCAGTGTTGAGAACCTAAATCTATCAAGAATTTCTCGAGCCTGGCATTGGCTAAAGCTTTAAACATCCTTGCACATCCATTGTCCTTTGAAAAATGGCAAGACAAGTGCATTCTCACTTCTTAGGAACAAGAAGAATAAATTTCTGAGTACAATGAGAAGGTGAAGTACTATAGTAATGCAGGTCATGAAAACACCACACTGTTGATAAATGTGTGTTGTCAGACATTTTCCTGGAATCTCTGAGTCTCTCTGGAGGCAAGGTAGAAAGTCTGCAGTATTCTGCTTAGCCTGAATCAGTTATCAAGTTAGTGAGGGCACTCAACTATGGCAAAATTGCTAGATAATGCTGAACTGGATGTCAAAAATCTTTTGTTTTACGCTACATTCTGGAAGCTAGAACCCTGGGCTCCTTATGCCCTTTACTTATAATGACTGACTTAAAAATCAATGGTTAGCACAGAAATTGAGCATATAGCAAGGTACTCACAACGGTTATTAGTCCAGACACTCATATTATGAAGGGCAGAAGGAAACTATCTTTCTCCCTAAAGCACCCACTACTATTTTCAATGGCACAACCTGTGGTTAATTTTTCCATGTGTAGACAGACATATTCTGGACTCAGACATGACACAATGTGGTATCATGCAGAGATAATTGGGTTAGTTTGCTGTGAAAATTGCTGGTTGGAGGCCTAAACTAATTAACTCTGCTGGGAAGAATTGCATACTAGCTTGGAAGAGTCCAAAGTTAAGGCAAATTAACCAGTTCTCAGATCTTAACTAGCTCATCCAAAGCTAACTCAGTAACCTCGGCACAGCAGAGCACCGAGTTTTGTGAATTTATCCTGGAAAGAGTAACATTCCCATATAAGGCTCTAGGATTATTACAGAAGAAAAAAGGTCTGTCAACTAGAAGAGAAACTTCAGTGTATAAATAACAGTTCATATAGAATAGATATGTTTATCAATATATATTATAATTATAATATACTGCATATTATATTTGCTGTATAGAAATTAGGCAGCTGCACTCATCATAACACAAAGTTAAATGACCCCACTAGTTTTAATCTGTTCAACCTTACTGATGACAGTGAAGTGAGTGGGATGGATGATAAAAGCAAATTATCTAGTTCGTTACTTTAGTAACCAGTCTTCTACCACTGAATTCGGTCTTTACTCCTTACTGAAACACTGGGTAGATTTTGAAGAAGTCACACCTCTTGCTGGCCAACTCTGCTGTCTGTACAGATTCTTCCAGGGGAAATGTGAATTGCCCTCCTTAAGGAGCTAGTTAGTAAGATGAAAACACGAACCTTCCAGATGCCCCATGGCAAATCACTGATGCTTTCTTTTCATTGTTGTAAATTCCAAGCAGACAGGAATAATGTGGGTGAGTTTTGTTTCCCTTTTAGTGTAGACTTAATCCCTGTAAAAGCAGACAGATGAATCCTTGTTTGGAACAAAAGTAGTTTCCTCACAAATAGCTACTTAAAATTAATCCAAGAAAAAAAGCAATCCAAAAAAAAAAAAAAAAAAAAGGAAAAAAGGAGGGTAGGGGGGTCCACCGTTTTTTATTCCCCAGACTACTGGAACATAACTTTGTAGCTTTGAGGCAAAAAACTCATATTCCAGAACAGATAGATGCCTACCTCACTCAGCCCCAGAAAAAAAGCTGCTTGGTGGCATACTTCCACCATTTATTACCTATGGAGAGTTATGGTTAAAGGAATCGGCATTTAGCCATGAAATGAGTTTCATGGATGCAGCTTCAGTCTTGGTGGCTCTTTGCCCACAGCAGAAAACCACCACACATTTGAACAGAGTTGGCAGCTGCAACTTAAAAGAGAGAGACATTACTGGAATAACAACTGTGTTGAAAGCCAGGACTGAGGGATACTGGCAAGGCTCTGACTGGCTGGCCTCTGCCTTACATAACTGTTGAGCTCACCTTCACTGGAGGCAGGGGTTGGGGAGAGAATCTATTAAAATTTACTTTGAGAAACTTAATCATATAACTAACTGGGAGAAATAAATATTGAAAAATGGTTAAAAATGTCAGTTTGCCCTGCAGTGGAGCAAGAAAAAGAAATGAGGCAGTTAGTCAAATGGTTCTGCACTGGTCAAGCTTTGCAAAGCTTTCTAGAGCCCTCACTGACATCACCTGAAATGTGACCCTGTATCTCTTGCACACACAAAACTTCTACTGAAACTGATAGGCATGCATCGCAATGGTGTTCTAAATAGCCAAATATACAGACTATTTATATCCTAGTCATTTGAAGACTTACACGTGCACTTGACCTTATGCAGACTAAGTATTCTGTCTGTGCCAATGACACGAAAATAAGCACATGAAATCATCTTTGTAAAATTAAGCAACATGTTTATGGAGAAAAGGACTAAAATCTACAGTGACTACCCAGAAATCTACACTCATCACTTTGCTGCCTGTCAGGATTACTCAGAACTTTATAGCAGTGGGAGGGGGGAGGCTTAGGATGTCTGCTACAAAAAGATAGGCTTCTATTCCATGAGCAGCTTGCAACACAGGATGAAGGGAAGCAGGTATTTTTCCACTATAAAGCAATGGTGTGAATGCATACAGAAAGATAAACACTATGTCTCTCTTTGATATCTTGTTAATGTAGATAAATTCAAATCTAAACATATAAGCCCACGCTATAAGCTTTTCTCTTATATTTCTTACTGTAACTGCCAAAGAAAGTCTCTCTAGCTACAATTTATTCTGATGAGAACAGTATGATGTAGATAAGATTTCTGCAACTGCATTGAGTAGACAAAAGGTAGATATTTTCAAATAACTTCTATGTTTTCCTTTTTTTTTCCTGGAATATCATTCCTGTGTATTAACACAATATAAAAATCAGACTTATCTCCTGATATTGCAACTGTGCTTGTAACCACATTAAAAATCTAGTATCTCTGTGACATTATCACCATCAAAATAGAGGTTTATTGCTCCTTTGCATCACTTAAGACCTCCTCCCTCAGTTGACTGTCTCTTTCTGAAACACAATACTTTCTAAATCTCACCTGTTTTCTCCAAGAATGCTCATGATTTTTTCACCATAGTGGTACAAAGAAGGTTAAAGACTCGTTGCATCACTGCATGGTTTATTTGTAAGTCCCCAGTCGAGATGCCAGGCTGCCTACGTTTATTTGAGTGTAACTTGGAGAGAGAAAGTAGAAAACCAGTGGGCACGAGGCTGCAACAGAGACTCCTTTGTCAAGGAGTTTACAGCATACACATGCCGTCATTGTGCCACTTCATCACTGTGTTATGATTTCACGCTAAACAAGTAGGAATTCTTTGGTTTTACTATCATGAGATTTGTGCCCCAAACCACAAAGAATGTACATATCAAATCCATCTTCTAGTTTCAGGACTAATTAATTCAGTTAAAAAACTATTAAAAAAAGGTAAAATTAATTGAAAATTCTGATGCCCTTAGTGTATTTTAAAGAGCAGTTCTCTAATGCCATCTTATTGTAGTAATTTTGATTTAATTACTATTCTAGGTAATTATATAGCCTGGTAGCTGAGTGACAGTGACCACCTGTTTATCCAGTTCTGTCCTGTAAATCAGGTCAGACTGAAACCACTTGTCTAGCAGTATTCTATATTTCAGAAGGGTGCAGAAGGAGACACAGACTGGCCTTGCATTTTGAGTAGGCACATAAAACACTCATCTAAATATAATTTCTGGTTGCTTTTTTCTTATCACTTAAACATTAATTTGAACCATATATTGTGTTATCCTATGTCTGAGCTTGGTGCAGAAAAGAAATGGGGGTGTCAGGGGTCTTGGAGGGAACACAATAATGAGGATTTGAAACCACCTATATGATGTAAACACACCATGATAGCTTTCTGTAGAAGGGAGAGTTAATGTGTCACCCACAATTACAAAAGTCATTCGTTGGGACCACAGGATCCAGTTTATATACCAAAGCTCAAGAGGTTATTAAAAAATCCTCCTCTCCCCAACTAAAAATACCCCAAAACCCTGACTCTTCAGTTTTTCTTTCTATCAACAAGGCTTTTTGACTTGGCTGAGAATCTCATTGCATATCACATTTAGAAAAAGCACAGATTTTATGTCCTATCTGGCAGCTGCACTCAAAACATAGCTACACATACTAGCAAATTTAATGCAGTGCAAGGCCAAGTACCCAAGTACCTCCCTTTTTGTCCAAAGCATACTGCAGACAGAAGGATTGCGTTCGGCTGCCTGTTTATGTAATAATCTGATGAAAGTTTAAACATTGAATTCTGGGCTTTCATCACCCATAAGTAGTTAAAACCCACAGCACCCCCTTTTTTCTTACCAACCAGAATAAAGGCAACACAGGTTGGAGTTAGGTGCTCTCCGTTCCACTAGGATCTTATACCTTATTTCATGGTATTTGTCACATGACTTGTTCCTGATCCCCTGTTGGAAAAAAGATTTCAAGTGCCCATCCAGGCACTTCCTCATGCTTCCTCACAGTTGGATTTTAACTAGTGCCTAACCTTGTGCCTAAACATGCATGGACTGCATTCACGTAATTTGCCATCTTCTTTGTCCAAACTGTTATGAGTGGGATGTGTTCACTCAAAGTACCTGCTGTACAGAAAATTGCTGTGACTAACCATACTGCTATAATAATGTTCTTTCAAAAATGGGAAGGGGGAGAAGGAGCAATTATTAGATCTATTAATTGGACCAAATTGGAGAAGAAAAAACTTACCAACAGTCTTACAGCCAGCCATCCCTTCTTGATAGTATAATAAAATCTCTAGATTTAAGATTTTAAAAGTTAGATTTCAGTGATTCAAATTTATATTATGTGGGTTTAGCTCATCTCTAGGAATTAATCTTTGTTTCTTTAATTATTACTTGGTGATACCTTGCAATTTCACAGCCTATGCAATTTCCTACAGATTACTATGTAGCTACTCAGTAAGAGTGATTTATATCTGAGAAAGCCATGGAATTCATATGCTTTCAAGCACTCAGTTCCCAGCTGTAAATGTTCATAAACTTCTCAGCTTAAGAAAGCATTTTCCTATATTCTTATATTCTTCTTATATTCTTATATTTTTCTATATTCTTCTATATTCTTTGTTGTAAAGGATATCTCAAAGTATTGTCATGATTTTCTGGAGCTAAAAAAGTTTGCTGTTCTGAAATGTTGGTTATAATTTTACCTTTAGTATAAGAAAGAAACCCCCACAAAATCAAGCACCTGCTGTTCTTTGGCCTTGCTAGCTGGGTAGCTAGTTTTCCTTGATGGCTTCACCTTGCTTTTTGCTTTTTTCTTTTTTTTTTTTTTGTTATAAATTATAATTTCTAATGATAACCTGTTGTTTTCTTGTACATCTCATGCTTCTTAAAGCACTAAGTTGATCTCTTAGATCATCCCTTCATCATCAAACTACTTAACTGTGTATTTACATGTTCTCACTGAAGCCAAGATATGCGTAGACTGAAGGATGTTCCTGTGCCAGGGTCAGTCAGAGTGTCTAGCACTGTGCACGCTCAAGCCCTGATCTGATCCAAATAGTTGAGACTCTAGGCTTATGAAATCACAGAGTGTGACTATGAATATTGGTAGTAAACAACAGGAACTCAACTTGGCAACAAGAAACAGAATTTCTGAATCTCAAATAGCCATTTCAAGATATTACTGTATTTCTTACAGAAAAGTTCAAAGTGTGCTTCTACCGAATTTCCCTTATAGGGCATTCCTCTCACTCTGCAGATGAAATAATGCTGAAGATAGCTGTGGTGCAATTCATCTGACAGAATGTCTGTAAACATCTGTAAAAAAAAAACCAAAAAAAACCAAAACCCAAAAACCCAAAACATTAGATCCACAGCCATCATCTCATCTTCCCTTTTGTAGCTGAAAAGAATGAGAAAAAGGTACTTCCTTCAGACTCAGCTCATTGCAAGATAGACATCTAAAACTGATCTGAGGAACCCTACTCAGAGACTGCCTGTTTCTCCCCATTCACTGCTAGAAAAGCTGGTGTGGATGCAAGCAGTTGAAGGTGTTTAATCCTGCTCCTGGAGTACAGACATTGTGTTTTTCACAGTGTTCAAAGTTTTAAGCTTTAGGGATAATACCTAGAAAACCCAGCTAATCAACCTCATCTGTAAGATATTTTATTGTTTTTAATATAAGTGCCATTTTTAAGTTTTCAGCTTATTTGTATTAGTGTGGATAGCAAATTGTATTCATTATTTGAATTCTTTTCCCTGTTGCCTTTGTGAATTCTTAATGTTTCTTTCTTTCACCCTGTGACACAGCTGCAGGACCTTTTCTGACATCTGAATAGCTCCTGAATTTTAGTTGTATAAAGTATTTGAAAGCATGATAAAAGATTTTTCAGGTGCTTAAGCAGTCCAGATTGGCCTGATGATCACACTGTCTTGTGCGTAGAAAATTTGTATCATGAACTGTTTGGATATGAAATCTAAATTCAGCCATTAATATGTGAAGTATGTTTTTTATTCAATAACATTTTAAATACACATTTTATCCAATGATAAAATTTTTAAGGAGGGTGCTCTACTGCCTTTCGTTGTATAGACTGCATATACATTTACTGGTTTAGGTCAGATCAGGAATGTTGTTTTGAGATGCTATCCCAAATTCCTGCAAACTTTGCTTAAGGTTTAACTGAGGATGTGTATGATGTAATCAATTGTAGTTTATGACAGGTTGTAAGTTTGTGTTTTCCTGGATATTGTTTGCCTGTTTTCAGTACACATGCCATCAATTTGTGCATGCAACCTAAAACTTCATCAGGCATTGGTCCTATACTCTGAAATGAAGACAGGTTTGTAGGGAATGGCAAACGTGATTTAGTCCAACGTGATATACTATCCTTTTTGAAACTTAAGTTAACTTTCAACTCTAGGACAGGATTCCACACTAAATTTATAGATTAATACAGAGCAAATTTAATTTAATACTTAATTCAAAGGAATTACTAATATTCCATAGCTTTTCTTATTGACATAAAACAGTGAGATCCTCACATTTTATTTATGCATATACAAGACAAATTAATATTGTAATATCTTTTTGGTTTATGACAAAGACTACTAATGAAAGAAACTCAGAAATACTAGCATCATATACTTTATTAGTAGACATTTCTTAGAAGAAAGCAAGGACTAGTGGCCTAGAACTGACTTCTCCATCTGGAGATAGTGTAATAAACAAATAATTTCTTTAGCTATTGGTTTCCAGTATTTTATATTTACAGGCACAGGTCAGTATCTATCTGCCACAAGACAAAATCATTGTTAAACTGGTATTATTTTGCTTTGCTTTGGAAACATCAACCAGAGCTACCAATACACCCAGCCATTCCATGAATATTCAATTAAAATCACCACAAGAGTTCTCCTATGGAAGGAGTTTTGAGGATGCAAAAGTAAGGTAAGGTGCAGCATAAATTATTTGTGGCCCCGGTTAATAGCTACCTGATGTAACAACAATAGCAATCACTGTCAGAACTCTGTTGGAAAGGGAAGATGAATGGCAGATGCTCCATTGTGATTTCTTGCTATCAGCAGAGAGCATAACGACAGGCATTAATCCACTGGTTTAAACAGAGGTAATAATATGTCCAGGGAGCTACCACTTCCAAGGCGCAAATGCAATTGCTGTCACTGTACATTTGTCCTAAAGGGCTCTTTAAGGCAAGTGCATGTCATAATATTTTAGGACCCAAAAGAATCTGTATTCATGTGACTTTAATTATTAACATATTTCCCTTTTCTTAAAAAGAAGGAATGGAAGTGCCATAAATCATGATGTCTAATCTCATTTATTTTCTGTTGTTTGAGAACAACATTCGGGGCTTTTGATGTCTGTGTATTATTTGTTTCATGGGGAAAAATGACATTATAATAACCCTCAAAACAGCTTAGAGAGAAAATTCTGTTGGTTTTGGGTATTTTCTTTTTAATCCAAACCAGTTTCCCTGTGCCATGAAGGAATCTGTGTTTGGTTTAGGCAGAACCATCTTAGATACCACAGTTGCTTCAAATTGTGCAGCTCATTGAGACAAAACAAAACGTCTCTTGATAATTGATGACTGAATAAACAAAGAGGAAACTGGAGGCAGATGTGTGCTGGAAAGCTTTCTGAAATCCTAGGATGGGATGGGGGAGAGTTTGATTTTGATTTTAATCAGAAGCACCACAGTTCTCTCTTCACCCTGAACATTTCCTACTTGACATTTTTTGTTCTTAATCTTTGTTGGGGGTGGGCGTTGCTGATGTTTAATTTTAAGTGAATTTCCAGTAGTAAATCTAGAAGGGTTTTAGGCTGGCAGCTGTGCAGCCTCAAGCCGTCCCTCTGCAGAACAGCATAAATCCCTCTAACACTGTCCTGCCAGAAAGCTTCTTCCTCAACATGGAAAGATCATCTGCAGGAATTGCTAGGCTACTAGCACCTTTGTCCATCTGTTTTTTATATTCTTGCTGAAGCTGCCTCAAGAGTAACAAGATGTGGTGCAGGATCTCATATTATGGACACATTTAACTCCCTCAGTAGGAGCTACACCAGAAGTACAGGTTCACAGAGGCAGGGCCCATCATTCAGCTACTGTCCTTATTTCTCCTGCCACTATGCCTGCTTCTCTCCTGCTCAAAAACTTGCCTGCCTTTGACAATAAGTATGCACCTAAGCTGGATGGAGAAGAGTTTCTTCAGAAATGTTTGGCAAAAATTGTCTTCCTGAAGTTAGATCCTGAAATTACATTACAGTGAAAGATGAAAACTTGAGACCCAAATCCACTATTTGTTAGTGAAAGTCCTTTGGCCAGTAACAAGCTTTAGACTCAGAAAAGGTGCTGCAGCGTTTTACAGGCACGGTCGGTGAAGGTCTGTACACTTCAGCCTCTTACATGGGACGTGCATCACTGTGCCTCTCTCTGAGTTACTCCAGCGTATGACAGGAGTCCCTGGTGACACCTCACAGCAGGTTCAGCTTGGCTGACTAACCTCAGCCGCAGAAGAAAAAGGTATAATAAGACAGACACTTTGGCTCACCTGAGAAATGCCTACTAGAGGAAACTCTGAATCCGGTATTTCCAAAAAGTAACTGATTTTTTAATTTTTTTTTGAAATGAGCACTGAATTGTGCTAACGAATAGAAACAATACCTGTGGAATTCAAAAACTTTTGATAAAAATATTTTGTAGCCAAAAGCCTTGTCTTGTGGCAGCTCTTTTGTAAGAGCAGTTATTACAGTACTTTAGAAAAGGACTTCCAGTTGTAAAATAACTAAATGGGTCTTTTATTCCTTTAAATTGGATTTAATTGGGCAAGGGATGAGATTGAAGGAGGGTTTTATTAATCCTCCCTCTGTTTTAGGTAGGACAATGCAACACCTACTCCTACATTCCAGGCTGATTCTGCTTTCTCCCATGAGTTCTAGTTCACAAACAATTACCAGTTACCCTTTGACTATAACACAAAAAAAAAAAAAGCCAAACCAAAAACCAACCAAACAGAATAAAACCAACAAAAAAAAAAAAAAAGAAAAGAGCTGTTTTTAATCAATTTTCCCAAAATTACTGCATCTTTCTCGGTAGAACAGGTTTTTGTCTACATTTTCCCTGTCTTCATAAAGCTACCTGTAAGTGTTGGCTGGTGTGTAATGTAAGGCTTTGAAGCAAGTTATTTGCATTCTCCTAGGCAATATCACAGCAATTTGTGTCTGAGTCTCAGAGTCCCCGAGAAGTGCAAATGTCAATTCAAAGGGGAAACTTAAATGTGTATCCACTAAATAAAGCAGCAACACTGGAACAGGGAATTGGCAGATTCTGTCTTCTATAGTTATTAAGTATTGAAACAGTCACTCCAGTCCCAGTGGAGCTTTAAAAGCATCTGGATATAGCTTATCAACCACTTGGAAAAAGAATATGAACAAACTAATGACAAACAGTCCCTGTTCACTTGAGGATTCTCACTCCTGAATTTGATTTGGCTCACAAGCACCTGACCAACTGTTAAACCACAGAGAGCTACTGTAAGGCTAGTTTAATCTTTTTTATAAAAGGCTTATACACAAAAGCCAAAAATAAATTAGATTTTTAAATTACAGTATAATCCGTTCCAATTAAAATCCTACTACTGAATAAGTGTTCCTGCTCTGTGCTCTCTGAACCAAGAGTCACCATGAAAGTTAAGTAACAAAATCCAAGAGCAGACTGTGAAGTAGAGACAAGATCCCTGTCCTCACTCATTCTAGGTGTGTGTCATAACCATTACACTACACAGCCCTTTCACTCCTGTACACACATACACAACAAACCTTAAATTCTTTTTTTGCATAGGCAGGCTGTTTCTGCTCAGCACAACTAATACTGCAGGCAAGGCTTTCTGCTGGGAGCTATGAGCTGTGGAAGAAGCATTCCCCTCACCAGACAAATTTAATCTGTCCCCCACCCCCATATAAATGCTAAACTGCTATATAAATTCCATGCAGTTTCACTGTTGTATGAATAAAAGGCGTCTCTTTTTCTCCTGGTCCTGTTTTGCAATGGTCACCACTGGAGCTTGAGATGAGCCACACCTTGTGCCTTGCACATGCTGAGAACACCAACTTGAGTGAGCACAAGGGGACTCCAGTAGATGAATGCTTCATACCTGGATGCAAATAGGGTGAAAACACAAAAGCAGCAGTCGCTTCAGACATCTGTCCCAATCTGAGGTGCTTTGGAGCATGCTCACGATCAGCTCTTTTAGATACTGACTGGGATTTCAGGTTAAAAAGCAAGCAAGGAAAGCCAGAAACAGGCACAGGGTTGAAACATTTTCAATGCCAAACAAAAGCTAGGTGGGACTTTTCAGGGTCTTATCCTTGCATCTAAGCACAAAACTGCATTTAGAATTCCTAAATCCTGTTTCAGGAACATTTTTTGGTCCTAGTCCTTAACATTTTGATGACTTACTCTATATTCGCACATTCAGTAAGAAACTGATAGGTCTCATCTGTAATACCCATGCATCGCAGCTGTAGGCTGCTTCTAATCATCAACATTCTTTAATTCTTAATAAAACTTTTATTAGCCCATGAGTCAAAAGTTTCTCTTTTTCTGGAAAAGGGCTGGGAAGACAATTTTTCTTTATAACAGTAGATGTTTTTAAAGAAATAACCCGAAATGTAAACCAGATTTAAATATCTTAAATGCAAATCTCCAGATAATTAGCAAATTATATAGCTAAGTTGCTCAATACATAACATACCAAATACCTATTTCTGTTAAAGAGTATTCTGAACAATTCTGTAATGAAATTCAGGCCTTGTTTTTCTGCTTTATAGAGACAAGTCTGTATCCTAACACAATACAAGATGTTACTGTACAAACATCACTCATGTTACCTTTTAATCTATTCTTAGGTAACATTTTAATGATAACACCTGTTGCTCTAACAACAATTTTCAGTCTTTACTGCTTATGGGATCTAAGGCTAATCAGAAATGTAACACTTCACTATGCGTGAGAGTGATTGATCCCAGTATATAAAAGACTTTTAACTTTCCCAGTGAAAGATGTTTCTGTCTTTGTACTTTGCAACTACTGGCATTAACAAGAACCTGGAATTAAATCAGTGCAAATCAGAAATATGCACTGAAGATTTCCTATATGTATTCACTGCTTTGTCTCTCACAGGAGAGACTGCCGCTGCATTCCCCAGCTACATTATCACACACTATAAAGAAGGAAATGCAACGAATGCACTTGGTTTATTCCCCCCAGGAGTTCCCTCTGGTAGAGTATGTCAAAGTACTCCCAGCCATCAGCCTGTCAGGTCTGCTCGGATGTTTTGGAAGACAGCATGCTCTGAATGGGAATGTAACAATAGCAGGCTGATTTTTCAGCAGCCAGCACTGATAACTCTGATAAACAGTCTTCTTGAGGTAAGAAGTGACGCATATCAGAGGTTCCTGCCTTAGACGCCAAGGTTATTCGTCATGTAATTGGATATTGTTGGAGAAAACCATAATTATCCCAGATTTAAAGGCATAAGGCCATCAAGTTGATAATGTGTGGTCAAAGATAATCATTCGTTGCTGAATCCACTTTAATCTTTCCTATTCGTTTACTTTTAAGAGGTGTGACCTAACCAGGTCTTACTTAAGCAAAGCTGTGACTTGCTGGCTTCATGATTATTGTTAAATGACAGACCTGGCGCTCTTGGAGTATCATTGCTATGGTGGGGTAAAGCTTAGACTCTCCTAACTCAAAAGTCCAAGAAGTTATCAGTTGATAAAAGCAAGGAACACATACATCCCACAGCAGATGTGGATAAAAGCAAGAAACACATACATCCCACAGCAGATGTGGAGGTCTGGTTCTAGCTCCAGCCAGCAGAGAGCAGCTGTAGTGAATACCTGCTATTGCCATCAAGTTCTGCCTACACATTGGCCTGTTCCACCCTACAAGCAATAAAAATGCCAGCTAATGTACAGATGGGGTCCATTATTAACTGTGCCTGAAATTGCCACTTTCAGCTGACGCTGAGCTGCCCAAATAATGGGAAACCTCACAAGACCTAGGCAGTCTGCTACTCCTGTCCTGCCTCTTTGTCCCTGCTTCTGCTCTCTGACTGCTCAGACTCCCTCTGATGAAATTGCATTAGAGCTGAGTTCTAAGCATCCTCTTGGAACTCTAGTGGGAGTTTTTATCACATCACCCATTGACTGACCCAGGAGATTTTAGGAAATATCTGGCTTGGCCACCCCAGTGTGCTGAGGCAATTAGTCATCTGGTGGTCTACCTCCTGCTTCCAGGAAGTCAAGGACTGTCACATTGCAATATGTTTTAGCTCCTGCCCCCAGGGAAACAAACACATGAAAGCTCACAAAGTTATACCAAACAAAGTAATTCCTCTGGCTTGGGCCAGCTGAAGATCCTAGCAGCCTTCTCGCTTACATGTCCTGTCACCAGAAAATTGATAAACCTCTTCTCCTTCAATGCTTTGCTCAATCATGTGAGAGGAAGTCAGACTCCCTTATACTTGCTCTCTCTTTCATATGCTAATGCACACTTTTGTGTTTCTCATTATAAACATCTGCAAACCATCCACATAAGCATTACAAAACTTTCACTGTATACAAATCCTACAAATCCTATACACCACCTTTAAAGATAGATTTTTGTTTGGACTGCCTCTTGGTTGCTCATTTGCTTTTTCATATTTCTAGCATGGCAACCATACATTACAATACTTTCTTCCCTAAAGGCTGCACAAATAAACGAGGCTTTGGCTTTTCTCCAGATATTTTCCCATTGTTAACAGGAATATCTGTTTTTAGACCTTTTTCCGTAAAGGTAGCCTTATCTTCTTGATCCATCAGTAACAGTTTGTTACTGATGTGGAACTCAGGCTCTTTGAGGTAGCCTTTCCTGTAATTACTGTTTCTGTCATTAATTGTCCCCTGAAACTTGGGCTATCTAAATATGATTTGATGTAGTTCTTTAGGGTTATATGGGGGGGGAGGGGATTCTACTGGAGTTATTTGGAGGTATTTAATTTCATTGTCATATCATTATGGAATAGCTGTTAATGTTTGTAAGCTCTTTTCCCGTCATATGGCTGCATATGGAAATAGATAACCCTGGCTGAAGCTCTAGATTGTTTGTTGTGAGTGAAGTGGGAAAAAGTTTGTAAGAGACTGGTACTGAGCCAAAGTATCAAGATTCATACAGATCCTAGGCTTGTTTAGTCATGTTTTATGCATAGATCTAACATATTTTTCATGCATATTTTTTCATGTATAGATCCAACATATTAAATAAATCTACAAAAGAAATTAGAGAACTTTAAAATAAAAAATCTCCTAGTTCTGAAGCCTTTGACTATATTCTCTTACTCCATTAAATTATACCTTAAGAAGGAGTTTCATTTAGGAAAAGGAAAGAAGGCAGGAGGCATAAGTAGTAGAAAGGCATTGGAAGAAGTGATTGAAGAGTACAAATGAGGGATCTCAGCTCTAAGCAAGGAATTTATATTGCACAATACTGAGTGGTAAATTCTCTTCACAGATAGCACATAGCATTGCCAGGGGAGCAGCGTGCTTTCTCCTTACCTCTTTTGTATCTTTATATGTCCACAGTAAGAATGCCTATATCTGAGGCTTCCTGACAGTCAACAGAAAAACACACACATTTTGAGACCTCTTTTCAGCTCATAGTATATCAATGTAAATACCTCAAAGGAATCAAATGACCTGTTTCTGTTGGTTAACTGGAAGGATAACTAGCTCAAGAGTTTCCTCCTTTGTGAGGAGGAATAATAAGAAAGGGTAATAACAGAGAGCGATAAGACTTTGGGAGGGCTTACATGTAAGAAGAATCAGATGTTCAAGACACTTATCATTTCTCTGCCCAAAACCTTCTGATGCCCTTCTACTGAGGAGTCATGTTTAAAAACAGCCAGTTCTGATTATAGGATAATTAAGGGAATTTCAAAAGACTTGATTGCTATTGGTGTCCTATCTTTATTTATATAACAATGATTGTAGGTAATTCAGCCAGAGGCAAAAAGAAGCAGTCAAAAATTGCCTGATAGTTATGGTTTTAATTCTCAGTGTCCCACATATGCATGTATGGGAGTGGGTATGTTTGCCTTGTCTTTTTATGCCTGCACACATACCTACTCCACATAGGTGAGCATTTGTGAGTGGGTATTTTCTAGAGAACATACAACACTCATCGTGCAGTACTGAGCAAATGCAAGGTACTATATTGTGTATGTAAAAGGCATTTTACATGGTATAGTAGAAAAAAAACAATAAACTGGACATGTTCCGTGAAGGCAGGTAATATTCCATGACATAAGAGGAATTAGTCAAGCCAAGGAACATGATACCACATATTAAAAAGGAAATTTGGCTCTTTAAGGAATGATGATACCTTTTCCTTAGCTGTTACATCTTTTCCGTCGTAACTTAAAACGTCAGTCTATGATTTTACGATACCAACATGCAACATATTAAAAAGACAACCTCTCAGCCAGTGATACTTATTCATTAGCTGCTGAAAATCAAGTCATTTGGGTGCCGCTAACTGGTTCAGTTGGATTCAGGACACCCAAGTCAGCAGTCCTCTTAGCAACCTGCCACTTCTAAGTTTTAAAATCTACTGATTCCTAAAGAAATGGGATTTAATACATTTAAATGCCTTTTAGTGTAGCACAATTGGAGGAGTTTTACATAACTTCTTAGCAAAATTTAACAGTAAATGACACAAGTATCTTCTGTAACGTGGAAAATTTCATATGTGAAAGAAATGCGTGGAAATTGCTTACAGATATTGCGAAGGACAACTTTTCAAATTCTATTACTGCACATCAGTTCTGCTCAGGAACGAGACACCATTACTTTCAGATGGGATGGGAAGATCTTCTTCCCATCCATGGCCACACACAGCTGGAGCAGAAAAATCACACACAGGAATTTCTGCCTCCCTGTCTTACTGCTTCACAGCTCTTCATACAGTTCAGCTCATGTTGAAAAGCATATAAGCACTAGCTCCTCTCAGAGATGCACATCCCTTGCCAGGCTGTAAGTGTGGGCTGTGGTGCAATTCAGTTGGTCCATCAGTCACAGTGGGGCTGAAATAAAAGATTAATCAAGTAAGCATTCTCCCCAAACAATATAGGGGATAAAGTAATTGAGGCCTTTGTTACTTGTGACTGTGAAGGATGATTCTCAAAACTAGTCCTTATCCCACTTTTCTGACCAGAATTGATCCTTATCCCATTTTTCTGTTTACCAGAAACACTGTTTGGGCACAACACTGTTTTAAATTTTCCCTCAAAATATATTCAAGTTACATAAATACAAATAGTGTTTATATCCAACCCTTCTCAGTAATGTTTACATTTCAGCCACCGGTGAACAGCAGAGCTTGTAGCTGTTACTGTAGTTTGCAACTGTCCCCTGACCTAACAGCCCAGTTGTTATTGGCAAGACAACACAAATAATAAAAGAAAAAAAAATCTTCAAATGTGGATGGACAAAAAAATATCTTCTAAATACTTCTTCAGAATAAAAGCAACTGCAGATGAAAGACACTCGTTGTCAGTTACAAGTGGACCGGACAATAAGATAGCTGGACTTTATCTAACACCACTTGAACATTGCACTTGCACAGAACTTTAGGGGTAGTTGCAAATACTTCTTCCCTGCCCATGCCTGACCCACAGAAAGGCTGCTCACACATCCTGCAAACTGAGATGCTGGGGTCTGGAAGTTAGCTGGGAAGACTTTGCAAGGTCATGCAGGGCTGCCAGTGCTACCTGACATGATTCATAGTCATTGCAAAGTGATGTACTCCAACTTGACTCCCTGAAGAAAACATCACCATTTCTGAACCTGGCTAACAGTGCTACATTTCAACATGTATTTGTTATTTGTACTGTCTTGCCAATTGCACTTGAACCCTGAGGGGGACCAGGTAGCTATAAATCTTAATAGTCCACAATAACTATGTTTGAAACAGATCCTTAAAAATACACATAACTATCTAAGAAGAGGTATAAGGCCTCTTTTACTACAGTATGCTAAAGGTTCATTATTCCTAACATTTAGGTTTGCTTTCTTCCTTTGAAGAAAGGTAACACTCTTTGCATATTAGCTGTAATAAAACGGTTACAGCTATACAGTGTGGCAGATATAAGATGCTACAAGCCACTTAGTTCTGGTTTCCTTATCAACCAGCGTTATCCAGTGCAGCATGGTGCTTTTTCACCTTACATCCCTAGACTTCTTCCCAGAGAACTCAGGGAGCAAGACAGAAAGGAGAAGCAGGCTCCAGATCCCATCCCAGCCCTGAGTTGTCTCACATCACCAACCCTGGAAACAGAAAGAACTCCTGAGTTTAGGCAGCTTAGATATAGCCAAATTATTAAAACTAATTTCTTAGTAACACATAGGCAATGTGATAGACCAGAGGGTAGAATTCATATTTGCTCAGAAAATAAGTACATTACTTTTTAAGATTATGTCTAACGTGTGACAGATCATTCGGATACTCTTGAGCTGACATCTGTAGAGATGTAAGGCCATTACAAATGCAGAGGTCATTTTCATTTTCCCATAAGGACTGTATAAAGGAGAGGGGAAGGGAAAGAATGCCATTAATACAGTGAAACCACATAAATAACAATAGATATTCTGAAAACTGCTGAAAACTTGCTGAAAACAAGACTGGTTTGGTTATCCTTTTAACTTGGAAGTATTCGTACAGCCATTAACATTGCTGTTTTCTCGAGCTTCAAAGTCAGTATTTGCAAAATCTATACTTTTCACGCAACACTGCTGATATGTTTAAATAGGTAACAGGCAAACTTCAAAAGCTTTGGTGAAACCATTTTATAAAAAACTATATATATTTAAAATTATTTTTATGTATATTACATAAAATTGTATATTTAAAATATATATTGAGCTTCTTGGAATTCAGACAGAAAACCTAAGATCAGAATTTTCTTATGAGCTTCTCCTCCCCAGAAACAACTTCAGAGTAGCACCTTCCACACTGTTCTCATCCCTCCACTTCTAATCTCAGCAGAAATTGAGGCACACAGCTGACTCCAATATTTGTTTAGAAAGCAAGGGAACATTTTTGAACCTCAAAAGAAAAAGAAGGAAAGTTTGGTTGTTTGATTTCTACCATAGATTTGATGAATTCTTGTAATTTAGGGTGCAAGCAGCTTACCCACATATCAGCACAAAACTGGGCTGGTTAAATTAGCTAGCTGTTTTCCCATGGCACCTCTTTGAGTCAAGGGGAAGACACAGGCTTGATGATACAGTGATTCACAGTAGAAGGCTAATTTGAGTGCTCTGAATTGTACCCTTGGTGACTGTCTCATTCTCTGTTTAAGTTAGTGATCAAGCTGGGTATCTAAAGCTGGCATTGTAAAAGTCTCCCTGTTTCTTACACTGACCTTTAAACGATAATTAGGACCTGTCTGTATAACATCTAGTAAAAAAAGGCTCTAACCGCACAGACATCTGTTACCAAATTGATCTAATCTAAAATGATTTGTACTCCCACATACACATTGAGTTATACTGGCATTTAGTAATCAAAAAAAAGCAATTAGGAAATTTATATTTGGCTTTGTGATGCAGAGAAATGACAAAGATAATCTACAATTGATGTACATGTTCAATAAAACTTCTATTTTTGTCTAAATATATAATCTACAGAGTATTTCTCATCTTATCTAGACCAGCTATTACCTGCTTAATAAATGTCTGCTCTTTTCATTATCTTTTTTATATAAAAAAATTAGTTAGCCATAGTAAATAGCTACTAATCAATGAAAATATATAGTTTTCTTTTACTATTCGTTCTATCCTGTTTATCTATCTATAGTTGAAGATTGCTGCAACAGGGAAGCCTTTGCCAGTACCTCTTATCACAGTGTATCACGTCCCATTGGGCCGAGCCACAGGAAGAGCACTAACTGCAGAGCTGCTAAGGCTGCTTTTTACCACTGTTGGTTAAAAGCTATCTGAGTGCTACAGAGATGCTATCAGGTCTTCCTCTCTCTTCTGTGCCACATACAAGACACCTGCAAGCCACTGAGCTCCTCACCCAGATGCATGCTCATTCTTGCATTCACCTTGTCCAGCGCTTGCTCTTGCTTCCACATACTTTCAGACAGAAAATGTTAAATAAGATAGCTACAGCAAACTGAAATTCTTCAGTGGAGTAATTTTGTTTCAGAAAAGGCAGTGTTGTAGTTTTTTTCTAAAAAAAAAAAAAAACAAACCAAAAACATTTTTATTAACATGTTTTCTACAAGGGAAAGTTGCTTCTCATTTCTCATTTTCTTCAGAAAACAACCACCATTAAATTTTGACCTTTCCTGGTAATTTTCCTTCACCATTGTTTTGTTAATTTTTCTAGACTTTAATATTCTAAAATGTTTATGCAAATGTTATTCAAATATCAGGTTATAGGATCTGTTATTCTAATTCAATATTTTCAAGTTATCTCAACAGAATACTTGCTACATCAAAAGGAATAAAATATTTTCTCAGAAGTTATTTACTGCAAATTTTTAAATTCTTCCTGATGGACATTTGGTTTTAACTTCTAATTTCTAATGAAAACAAAGTCTGACATATTCACAGGACAAATTCTGCTTTCCAACTTGCTACTGTTAACATTATTTTTATTATGTTAGCATTGTATTCTGACCCAAAGAACTCTTCTTTTTAAAAGAAGATTATAAGGAATCAGCAGGCAGTCCTACAAGAGCATGCATTTCTGTTTATGCTCTGACTAGAAAAGGAAGCTTATGTTCATGTAAAAATTAGACTTAAATAAGTATCTCCTATTGGAATTACACAAGCACACGTGATGTCATAGTTGGAAACCTGAGATTTAGCCATTAAAAAACCCCAAAACCTGATGTAGATGGCAAATGTCAGCAGAGGAGATGCAGTTTCATCAGCATAGGAAACTAGTGGTTTAATAGGGTGATAGGCCAACTGATGTTTGATTTTTTTTCCACAGTCACAAAATCTGGTAAAAGTTACATCACTTCCTTGCATGCTAGCCCCACTAAATTGTTTCCTGTGCCAATGTTCCAGCTGAAGCTGGAAAAAATGGAGGATTTCTTTCCCTTTCTGAAAAGACAAAGTTAGTGATGGCTGAAACCAGTTTCATCTGGTATTACTTGAACATTGGTATTATACTACTAAAATAACAGCAAAAGCTATGTAATAGGTTTCATCGAATTGCATAAGAACTTCCTGATAAAAATAGCGTAAACTATTTTACTTCTTTGGTATATGTGTAATATTCCATTAAAAACAACCCAGCATTAGCAAGAATATAGACTAAAATATTGTTTGGACTTTTTTTTTTTTTTTTAAATTTGATTTTGAGATAGAGTAGCAAACACCCTGTAACATCTCCACTTCTCAAAGCCCTCAAGAATGTGAACAAAGCTGTGTGGAAAGTGAATACAGAACTGGGGAGCACAATTATCCCTGGCAGTTCAGTGCTCCCTCAAGCACCAAAATTTCCTTTCCTTCGCTAATGAAGACACATGGCAATCTCCTTCAGTCAGCTTCTCTGAGCATGATCAGAACTTCGCAAACTTCATAGAATCATAGAACCAAAGAAGGGTGACTCTTCGCGTGCCTGTGCTTATAGAGAGAAGACAGTGCCTGTCATTCGAAGGATGTGCCCGTTGGATTCTGGATTAAGCATCTTCAGGCTGCAACTGTGGGTGGCAGAAAACATTTGTGGGAGCAATCACTCTCATGTTTAGCTCTCTCATCCCACCCAAAGGTAGCTGAAAATGGTTTTGTTGTTGTTGCCAGAGGATCTCTGCCAGCAGAAGGCAAGCTAAAGGAGTAACCCAAGTCTTAAAATTGTGCGATTAAGTAACCAGTGATGTCTTGTAATTGACTTGGCACATGATATCATGGACCTCAGAAAAATAGATCAAGCGCAGGCAAATACAGTCCATAGTATTGAACAGTTAGTGAAAGGGAGACAAAAATTTTGTCCTGACTATCCCACCTGAAAACTTCTGAAATTGCATTGCTGCTGATGGAAAGAGATGTTTATGGATGTCAATACCATGACCAAAGCTCACACTCTGATGTCTGGCTAAGGTCTGGGAAAAAAATGTGTCTGCAGTACAGTATTTGCATGACCATCTTATCAAAATAACCTAGATGCTTTCCTCTTTTGCTAAGCTTTTGATTATGGATTTTTTTTAATGCATCTTACAATTACTGTGTATCTAAATGAATATTGCTATCCTAAGAGTTGTGCAGAGCCCTGCAAAAGGATGTGTGATTGCCTGGATTTAAAAAAAAAAATAATAAAAAATTGTAACAGATATCTTAGGAAACATTGGAAAACATTTATGGTTTTACATATGGTCAGGATATCTTGGAAAGCATAGTACAGCTGGAACTGCATTACTGAGAGCAGCCTGACCAGATGCATCTGAGAGAAACAGTTCTTCCAGAAACCCTCCCCTCCATCTGCAGATCTAGTGGATACCTTTAACCAGCTCTAGATAGCTTTTCCTCCTAGGCTATCTACTCGGAGTGTTTTTCTCTCTGCAGCATCATCACCAAAGACTACATTTTCAATGGAAGCTTAGTGAAGAAAAGAATCCACATGTATTTGTGTGATTATCAGTGGGGTTTGATAGCATGGTAATAAAATGCCAGCACAGAAGTGACAGCAGAGCTCCAAAGCTTCTGATCCCCGTGGAGCTACATTTACACAAATGCATTTGTAAGAAATGCAGAGAGCTTGATTACAGTAAATATGACCTGATTTTGCAGTCATGAGAAACTAGGTCAGAGGGACCCTAGTTTATCACCAGGATGTTTGTGCATCATGGTTAGACCTTTCCCACGACCTCCCAGCTGTATCTCCTGTCCATCCCCACAGAAAACTGCACTCACTGCTGTCATGCAAGATGCAAAGAGGGAAATGAAGCCACAGCACTTCTGTGAGAGGGCAAATAACCTCAGCTCAGGGTATGCATGTCATCAGAAAGCTGACGTGCAGACCAAATAAAGACATGCAAAGTGTGGTTACAGCATGAACATAATTGTATTAATAGTATTTGAGTACCTTAGATATTTCATCTGAAATACACATAATGGTATTAATTCTGCTGTAATTTAGTTGCCTAGGTATTCAACCTAACCAAAGTATCAAGCTTGTTTATTTACTGCTAGTAGTAAGTCCACAATCAGAATGTACATGGCATCAGGCAAAATCCAATTCGGTTGCCTTTTTTTTTTTTTTTTGCCCCTATTTTACCCTTGCATTGCACATCAGAATAAACTATTACTTCCTCTCCATTTTGAAAGCTCCAAGGAAAAACTAAGATCAGATCTTGTGATATCTGATTTACAAATGAAGGAGCAAGCCCTATTATTCCTCTATCATTATAGTTATCATTATATTTATGTCCCATTTATTCTTACTGTACTATGTTTTCTTTGACAAAAATTTAATCTAGATATCAGTTAATGCATATTTTTCAGCTACGCACTTTATAATTTCAAAAGTCAGGAAAAGACAAATTAAATCGCAGTTGCAAGTCTTTTCCATATACCGTAAGGGCCAAAGATACCACAGGCTATACAGCCACTTATGCTGTCTCATTAAGGTAATAGGTGAGCGAAAAAACATTTCAAATGTGGCACATCTCTCATCTTTTAAACTGCTGCCATAATTTTTAGATACTTATGCCCCAACTGAGAAAATATATATGCACATGCTCAGCTTTAAAGACAACAATAATCCTTTTAAATTCACTGAGACTATCCAGTTACTTATGTATTTAAAGGATGTATGTCTCTCATATGGTTAGTCCTTTTTTCTACTCAGGCTTTTTTTACCTATTTACCTACAAAAAGAAATCCTGCAGGATGCAGCAGTTATTCTTGTCATAGGGTTATTACATAAAAATGATGACTAGCATTTCCACTGTTTTGTGTAACAGATTATTATTTTCTGCCTACCTGAGCTCTACATTTTCAATTAGCTGCAGTGGTCTTAGCCTCCCACTCTACTACCCTAGTCCATTATTGAGCATCCCTTGCAAAACGGTTGCAACAAACACTGTCTAACAGCTTTAGGGATGGCAATGAGTTTTTCTTAGATCTCTTGACTCAACCTTGGCTCAGGTAAATCTCACATATAAGAATTGAGGGAGGAGATAAACTAATAGAGTCCACCAGATACACTGTGCAACACAGTTAAATATAGAGCTGGCAATTCCTTTCTTAATTCTCTTTCAGCTTATCATTATTATTTTCTTATTACCGTTTATTAAGGTGAGAAGAATGTCTGTTGTGTTATTTCCTTTAAAGCCACACAATGTACTGTGGGAGATTTTAAGCATCAGACTCAGTATGCTGAACTTTTAATTCTCCAAAGCAGGCAATGGAAAAATTACACAACCTCACTGTTTCCAATTAGTTATGGACTTCTGTTTATTCCTTTACCACAGGCATTTTTGCTTAGTTAGTAGTACAAATTGTTAATCATAAAAATGTGCTATCTCACATGTGCTAAGAATGAACAAGGAATTGGCTCCTTGCCCTAAAGAACTCAAGCAATTCTCACTCCTCCATTTCCAGAAACTTTTTCCAAGGAGTCTGTCTGACTGATGACAACAACCAAAAGACTACCATGAACTCATAGAACACCACTGCCTGTCTTTAACATTTCCCAGTAGGTGAGACTCTCAAGGAATGATACTGTGCACATCTCAGGCAGTAACAAGTAATGCATCCTACCATTCCCTTAGAAATTCGTTTCACTACTCTTGAAAGTGAAATAGTAGCAGATAAAAAAAAAAAATCTTCTTTTATGTACCTTAAGTATGCAACAAAAAAATGTTAGTAAATTGCTGAGAATTTATAGTAAAAATGTTAAAATAATGTCAGGGTTGGGAAAAAAAGTTCTGAGATAGAGTTAATCAAATTTACAATGTCCAGTCTAGAGCAAAGACATAGTAATTGTTCCCAAATAAAGATAAATTATTCATATTTAATAAGGTAATGGCAATGATAGAGATAACTAAGAGTAATTGTTTTTCTTAGTAAGAATAAAAGTAAAAATAATAAACATCTGGAATGACGCAAATGTAGCGCAAAGAATAAGAAAATTACACTAAGATTCTTAACGCAATTAAAGCAACCTTCCAGGAGGTTATTAGAGAAAATCTTGCAAGCTCCACATAACTGCCTGCTATGTTTCTTCTGTCACATTCTTCAAGCTTCTTAGGCACCCTTTTTTTTTTTACTTTATGTGTAAGGACTGCACCCCAGCATTTGCAATCTTCTCTTTTATTTTAAGCTCACATACTGCCCCTGAAGCCTTCTAAAACTTGTTACCAGTGGTGGTGTCATCATCACTTGATTCTGACTGTAGGCAAGGGCCTAGCCCGTGTCTCTGCAGGACACTACAACCCCTATGACAGAGGCAAAGGCATACTTCTCAGAAGTGACTACTGATTTAAGATAATTCCACTGATAAGTTCCATCTAAAGACACATGCCTTACACTTTCTAAAATACCAGTATCTGGTAGTCTTTGAAACTGGTCTCTACATTTTGAGTACTTAATATCTGCTAATCAGTTAAAACAATTGGTAGTATTTTCCCAATTTTTTTTTTTTTTAATAATATGCTGTATAAATAGACAATATCAAATCTCTTCAGGTATCCATGTGGGAATGAGCTCTTAGTAAGTTGTGACACCGTGCAGTGGTGTGGGTTAACTGAAAGAATAGACAAAGTTTCCAATAGTAATGAATCTGCACCTCTACTAATTTATGAGCAGTTTTTTCAAACAGCAGCTATCAGATAGAGCGAGAGGAATAACAGAATGTAACTTATCCTTTACAATGCTCTGTTAATACAGAAAAGCAAAGACGCCTGTACTCTAAGGAAGCTGTCAGCACAGTTGTAGGCTGAAGGTCCCAGTATCACTTACAGCACTGGCAAGCAAGAGGTCATTGCTAGGGAATGAAGCTTGGGGAGGGAAGCAAAAGGAAAAGGCTGAGGGGGTGGTGGTGGGGGTGGTGAGGGGAAGAATCAAGGATCTTTCTTCACCATTCTTTTTCTACAGCTTTTGTGTGTCTGGACTGATTTGTTGTGGGAGAGCTGCTGGAGACAGTATATTTGGCACAGGACAGGGTAGCTCAAAGCCAAAAGGATGGTGCTATTGCCAGTTTAAACCATGGCTTCTCTTTTTTTTTTTTTTCCCCTCTTTCCCCCTTCCTCCTTTTTCTTTGAAGGAAGGAGAAGAAAAAAAAAGAGGGAAGAAAGAGACTAGCAATGAAAACCAGAGCAGCGGGTTAACAATGGCCCTGCAGGCTTCAGTAGACTGGAAAGATACACGAGGCACTTCCTCTACCATCTGGCATGCGATTCTGCTGCTGCTGCTCTTAATACATAACTTTGGAGTGAATAAGCAAACAAGTAAAACTTTTTAAAAGACACCAATTATGAAACACCAACTATTAATCTGTCAGCTTACTCCCTTTTCTCCCACCACAGTATTCCGTTCCTCAAATCTTTTCCAGTTCTCATGTCTACCTGTGAAAATATGCACTGCCTTGTCAGGTTTTCAGATAACTCTGCTTGCCTTCTCATCTGGCACTGCTCCTCAGGATGAGCGAGGGCCAGAGCTAATACATTTATATTTCACTTATAATCACTTAAGCTTCTTTGACTTGGAGTAGCAATAAAGCCATCCATCTCCGTTGAAAGATTTCCTTCCAGTCTGACTGAAAGTGAGAATGCAAAAGAAGTTTTAGGTGATCTGAGCTTGCTCAAGGACCATTTAAAATGCAGTCACAAATGGCTGGGTACATTGCTGTGTAGGAGTATGTTATGTTTTAATTCTGATGGCTTTTCTCAAGAGCAGTGAAAAGTGTCATGTTGAGGTCACATCTTCAAGTTGGGTAAATCATCACAGCACAGCTGAAGTCAGAGAAACAGAGAACTTAAGTATCTGAGCATTTTATTTCTTAAAAGTCTCTGGGTGATGCCACAGCTGATTTTTGATGCTGAAAACCTCATAATCAAATATGTATCTTCCAGGCTTTCCTGTAAGCAGCTCTTATCTGGCTCCAGTCTTATAACAAAAAAGACAAAAGGGAAGTCAGTCAGTAACAGCAAAATCTTGGATGAATTAAGGACAACTAATCACTGAATTGGAGTACAACTCCGAAGCATAAGTTTAGTAAGAATAAGATGTATTAATTTACAGACATACCCATTAATGGGAGGCAACAGTTTTTACACAATTTATCTTTTTTCATTGACAATTGCTTATAATTGAACTGGCCAGAAAGCTTTTTTTTTGGGGGGGGAGAGAAAAATTAAAAAAGAAAAGAAACTCCAGGCACTCTAGACTACCTACAGCCATTGCTTTCACTTGACACTAATTTTTCCAGAAAAAAATACATACTGTCTGCTAGGTTTATTACATAGCTTCTTGAAATGCTAAAACTGTAACAACAACAGATGAGTTTCAGTTTGGTTTTTGACTGACCTCCTGCTTTGCACCTGTAGAACTGTAAGTGAAAACAAATGTAACAATTAATGCTTCAATTCTGGTTGATCCTGATCTGCCTGATCCTATCCACAAGGCAGGCACATACCCAAGTGACCCAGCTACAGGGAGCATAAAACTTCTTACAGTTTTAAGGATAAAAAAAGATAGCGTAGATTTTGAAAACTCAGAAGACTGTTCTTGCTGCTATCAAGAAGGTTGGTGGCTAAGTTCTGTTAGGCACTTAAATATTCAGATATTCATCTAAAACTTGGGCTGAGCATCTGTGAATACATTCTCTTTCCAGATACCTGGTATTTTTTTGCATCCAGGGAAGCTGGAAGTGCCACCAGGATAGCCTTTTGAAGTGCTCTGGCACTTCTGCTCTTTGTCCCAGCAGGGAGCAGGAAGTGCAGAGCTAAACAGAGGAAAAATCATAACAACAACAACAACAAAAAAAAGTTACTGTAACTCATTGTAGCTCAAAACCAAAATTATGTAACTGGGGGTAAAGTTTAACTTACCCGGTAGACAAGCAGCCTCCTAAATATTTTGGCCCAGTTTATCCCTTGCTAACAGGAACATTGCCCTAAAAAGTAATTGCACAACACACACTGATATGAAAAACCTAAAATATCGCAAGAAGCCGTATGAACTTAAAAGCAATAAAACTTGTCTTTCCACAAAATTATAAGCATCAATTGTATTAATATCTTAATGCTTGTGCTACTGTACTGCACATCATCTATTTGTTTTCTTTGTCCTTAACCCCTTTGTTCAAAGAGTCAGGATATCCTGATGCTAGGGACTCTGCAAGTAACAGTACAACAACAATAGTATAATACTTTGGAAGCACTTCACAATTTTCAGACAGTCATCTGGAAGTGTACTGTGCTAACAGAATGGCACTAGAGCCTGCAGTCAAAACAGGACTAGTTTTGAAAAGCATTAGAGTTGTCTGTCTGAGGTGGTAAACGTCAGTTGAGGTGGTACCATAAGCATGGTACAGGATCCTAGGAAACGGCACACTGCTGTTTTGACATAGAAACATTGATGATACTGACAGGAGAAAAGGCTTGTGCACACTGTTTTCTACATATGTGGGTGTTACGTTAACTTTCAGCCCCTGCTCTTGGCTCCTCTTCCTCCATGAAGGAAGACCCTGTTTGTTTACCAGTTTATTTTTCCATCTGTAGAGATGGCAAAACACTGAATGTAACCTACAGAAGACAAATACATTTACTATAGACGCTAGGAAATACTGTAATACCCACTAAAATCCCATTAAATACATCTCCTGCAATGTTACTGAAAACTAAGTGCTGGTTCAAGAGTCCACCTTCCACCCCTTTGCTGTATGCTCTGCAAACCAACAGCTATAGGATCGACCAGTACGGACAGCACGCTAAAAGGGACATATTGTATAAAGGCAAAATAAAAGTTCTGAAAACCGCTAGGCCCCTCCCGGGCAGGGATCCTGGGGACAGGACGGGTGCCGCTGCGGGGCCTGTCCAAAGGGGAAGTGCTCGCTCTCGGCCGGAGAGCCCCGGCACACCACCTCATTTCTCCTTGAGACAGAGCGCTCTGCCGGGCGGCGTTTACTTTTTTTTTTAAATATTAGGGATGAATAATTGTCTTCTCGTTGGGAGTCTGATAGTGATCGCTGCCACCAGGCAGTGTCCTGACGTGAACCCATTCAG
>NW_009920164.1:292-2355 GCF_000696875.1 Nestor notabilis | reverse complement strand
GCTCCGGCCGGTGCGGTGAGCACTGCCGAGCCACGCAGGCTCTCTCCAACAGCATTCCTTCCTTATCATGCTGCAAGAACGCACCGCGGGCTTTACTCCCGCAGGTACGCCGTGTCCGTAAGCGTGCCCGTTTCCAGCTCCTCACCCACACAGTCATGCCTGCAGAACTTCATGCCGTGCATTTGGCTTTGCAAACTTCCATTCTTCCAGCAAAGGTCAGAGTACCATCCATGAAGGATGCCTTGTACACACAATCCGAAGAACACACCGCATACTAGTCCACTAAAAGTAGTGGTGTGAAGTGTTTTGAAGTTTTACACAAAAAATTCCTGAAGGATGCTGGTACATGGGATTTACCTTCTCCGAAGAAAGTACTTTTGGAAGTCTTCACATACTGTCAACATCCTTTTAATACCTTTACTAAACAGAATGGAATTATTTTTGCACCATCTACTCAAACAACAAATCCCAAAGGGGAAAGTTACACAGAACAATCTATTATTATGATCAGTGCTTTTCTTTCCTACAAAGTCTGCACGTGGAAAAACAGCTTTAGGAAAGCGTATTTTATCTTTAACCTCAAAAGCATGTACAGCATTTGATTCTGTCAGTGCTAAATATAGCATTTTAAAACAATTTAGTCTGAGCCTAAAGTATTTAATTGGATTATGTTACATATGCAACACCTTGGCTAAAAGAAACTCCAATACCAGGGAGTGGTAGGCACTTGGTTGCAATTATTTACATTTTTACAGTGCTGCCAGCTGCTTTATGTAGGGATACTTCTAAGTAAAAAAAAAAAAAAAAAAAAGAAAAAAGAAAAAACCATGCTATTTAAGCTCAGTATGTTCCAAGCTTAAAAGCAACTTGTATACTGCAACAAGCTAGTGATAATGTAACAAATGCTTTAACAATTTCCGATACTTTAAGTACTAAAGACTCTTTTAAAGAACTACTGTTCTTTACATTATGCTTTCAAGCCCTAGTAGCACTGAGTTTCAGTAGTACACTATAAATAGAATTTTAAGGATTTTAACACTTCCTAATAATAATTGTCAAAGCAGCACAAAGGAAAACAAACCCTTACAAAAATGCATCTGGATTAATATTTGCAATACGCTCATTTTAGGTATGTACTATTAATTTTAAGTACGTAGGGTTTTTTTGAGAAAGCACTTAACTCCAGTTGCTGATGTCACTGCTGAAAACAGCCATCATACCGGAGAACCTTAGGAAGGTAAGACAGCACAACAGAAGAAAAGCTACCTATTAATTCCTCATTCATTTATGAAAGAAGTATGCAATAATCAGTGCTGCAACTGGCTTCAGTGCACAGGTTTAAAATGGACGTCCAACTGACCAACAAATGCTGTTCCCTCTACTGTTTTTACTCTGCAGCATAGAGTTTTTAAATTTCTGTCAAGGATCTCTATTAAGAAAAAGAAAGAAAATCCTCCAGTTATCTGCATGACACTAAACTAAAGAATACACACATACCCCCACAGGCCTATTTTGGTCTAGATTAAAAACGTTTCCCTCCTACTTATTAAGGAAATATTCCATGCTCGTATCAAAAGCGATACAGAAGAGGGCAAAAGGGGGGTACAGAGGAAGGGTGGGGTGTATTCTGAGGAGAAGGTGACAAGTATGTCTTCCTTTTACTAGCAAATGGTCTGCCTTCTATTTCTAATTAAATCAGTGTTTTGTACTCCTTGTGTCCTATATTTACAACACTGTAGCATTATATCTGTAAGTCTCTGGTGCTTCCCTTGGGTGGAGAGAGTCTAAAGGTTATGCTGGCTGAAGGGATTCAAAATGCTTGAAAGCTGCAACACTGCAACTGGCTACCCTATTTCAAAGCCTTAAAATCCACCTGGTGGAAAAACAGAAATGCACACACATCATTAGGAGAGCGAAGTTTTCTGAAATTTAATATCGAGCAATATCTGAAGGTGAAAGGAAGGAGGAGAGGAATTGACAACTGTTCAAATTTAGTAGAGAACGAAAAGAATAGAGAAGATGAGAATGAGTAGAAGAGAGAGATGAGGAGGAAAAGAAGTACA
>NW_009920164.1:0-261 GCF_000696875.1 Nestor notabilis | reverse complement strand
AAGGAAGGAGAGGGAAGGGAGAAAGAAGGGGGGGGGGGAGAAGGCGCTGGGAATGGAAGAAGGGAGGAAGCTAAAGGAGTCGGGGGAAGAAGGGAATGAGGAAGGAAGAAGAGAAGAGCAGGGAAGCTCCCCTTCCTGCTTGCCTTCCTCCCTCCCTGGAGAGCCGTGACCAGCTGGCAGCCTCGTACAGCAGGCTCAGACCCTCCCATTGCTCAGGCCTTCATCACCTGTCTGGGACCAGGCACTCGGCTCCCTGCCCTC
>NW_009920163.1:450-1024 GCF_000696875.1 Nestor notabilis | reverse complement strand
GGCCGGGACAGCACGGGATGACAACAGCCCCGCTCCCGCTCCCGCTCCTGTTCTCGCTCCCGGTCCCTGACCCGCCTCGCTCCGCTCCTTCCCCTTTTCTCCGGGTGTTTTTATCCCGTGAAAAGTATCTGTCATTTCTTCAAACGGACACTTGGGGTCGCACTTTCTGTCTGTTTGAGCGTAAAAACAGTGTAAAAAGCAGCCCTAATCTCCCTTAATGGTAACAGCCCCGCTCCCGCTCCCGCTCCTGTTCTCGCTCCCGGTCCCTGACCCGCCTCGCTCCGCTCCTTCCCCTTTTCTCCGGGTGTTTTTATCCCGTGAAAAGTATCTGTCATTTCTTCAAACGGACACTTGGGGTCGCACTTTCTGTCTGTTTGAGCGTAAAAACAGTGTAAAAAGCAGCCCTAATCTCCCTTAATGGTTACAAAATGTTCAAAAAAAAAAAAAAAAAATAAGAAAAAAAGAAAAAGAAAAAGAAAAATCCTGTTACCGGACCAAAAAAAAAAAAAAAAGAAAAAAAAAAGAAACTAAAATCCCTCCACGCCGAGTGCTCCTTACAATGCCGGACATCACG
>NW_009920163.1:0-233 GCF_000696875.1 Nestor notabilis | reverse complement strand
CCCGGCCGGAGCAACTGCCGGGTTTTTCGCGGTACCTTCGCATCGGGAACGGCCACAGAAAGTTTGGAAGGGTCGATGTGTGTGCCTGGAACGGGGCGCAGGGGCGTGTGTGTGACCACCTTCAGATGTGCTGTGGGACGGCAGCGGGCACGGAGGGACTTTGTTATGTTTAGAACAAAGGGACGAGCGGGATGTCCCCAGCAACTCCCTCCCTCCTCCCCCCCCAGCTCTTC
>NW_009920162.1:0-6983 GCF_000696875.1 Nestor notabilis | reverse complement strand
AGGAGTCCCTGCGGCTGCTGCGAAAGAAGAACCCCAACGACAACCTCAATGACCCCACAGGTACCCCCTGCTCGACTGATATTTAGAGCCTGGAAGCGTGAAGTTCTGACCTTCTTTCCATGGAAGCATGGGTGGCTGAACCTCTGCTTCCCAAGGCAGCTCCCGGAGCTGGCATCTGGTTGCCAGAAGGCTGAGGCATGTGCCCTGATTCTGCTCACCTCCTTGCTGTCAGTTAAAAGACAGTCAGTGGGTCTCTAGCTGGGCACAGGAGATGCTCCCCTGTATCCATCATGGTGCTTTTGGGATGGGTTTATGTTGTGCTGTGTGCCCTGCAATATTGGAACAACAGCCTATGTAACTGCTATTACAGAGTGTAGAGTGATGCCCACCCTAGCGCATGCTGTGAGGGACCCAGTAGTTGAAATCCTGCGTGTGCAGCATGACCAAACCCTCCCAAAACAGTAACAAATAATTTTGCTTCTCCAAGGAGGCTGGAGTTCTGATCCAAGAGTTGAAAAAAACCCGAACAAAGCAGTTTTAAGAGTAGACCATCTATCATAAGCAGACTTATATAAGGCAAGCAAATTCAGGAGACACAGAAGTGCATGCACCTATGCCTAACCTCCTTCTTCATTGCAGGACTTGCAGAGCCTCAGTTTGTAGAGTTTAACGGAGGATTTAGCCAAGCCCAACTGGACTGGTTCAATGAAGTCCTCAAGTTCTCCGATGAAAACCAAGAAAAAGTCATAGTTACGGGTAGGTGCACGTAGGAGATATATGGGGATACATGCAAAAAGACTTACCTAGCCAATGGATGTTAGCCGAGGAAAACACGTAGCAGCTTTGTAGCTCTGCTGAGGTAGACAGGTAACCTGTGAAGTAGAATAGCACCCATGTTTCACGCTGGCGAGAGCTTTCTGTACGCAGTTAGATGTCTGAACTTCCCAGCAATGAAGGCAGAGTTAGGTTACATTTGAAGTAACTCTCCTGCTTCTTTCCTTCTCAACTGCAGGTCATCTGCCCATTCATCCAGATGCCTCAGACAGAGTTTGCATTGCCTGGAATTACAAAGATGCCCTTTCGGTCATACACTCCCATCAGTGCGTGGTCTGCTTTCTTGCAGGGCACCTGCACGACGGTGGCTATTGTTTAGACTCTCATGGAGTTCACCATCTGACTTTGGAGGGGGTTATTGAAACTCCACCAGAAAGCAATGCCTTTGGGACTATTTATGTCTATAAAGATAAAATGATACTAAAGGGAAGGGGCAGAGTTTCAGACAGAGTTATGCATTTCTGAAAAGAGTAAGCAAATATAAATCACTCTTCTTCAGGAAGTACTTGAATAAAATAGAGGATTCAGCTTATTATTTGCTTGTAGAAAGATGTGCATGGCTGATCCTTATATGTTTAATTATTTAATTAAACATATAAACTTATTTGTTTAATTCAAACATTTTTCTCTTGGATACTCAATTTTAGAAATTATGTTTCTGTAACAAAACAGACCTAATTTCTTTATGGAGAATAGAGAAGGCCAGTAACCGTATTTGAAATAAATATACTTGAATGCAGAATGTTGACCTGAAACACCCATTCCGAACTAGATTAGTATGTACTGTGAAAATAAATGAACCCCACATTATGAATACTGTCCAAAAAGAAAAAAAAGCCACTTTTTTGTATCAGTCAGAATTAAAGCATGCAGAATTGTACCTGCCCAGCCATTTCCATTTTAGGTGGTTTTTTGAACATCATGATCAGTAATGTCTCATGTCTGGCAGAATTATTCTGCCTTGTAGCTTAATACAGTCTTCTTAACATTGCTTTAAAAGACTAAAACAATCTTCAAAACCAGCTAAGCCCAGGGAAAACAGAGACCATTTATGCTACATCCTGTAATGCTGCAGATCACCTGCTGGGATCTAGGCAGCAGCACTGAGTGAAGAAGCCCTGACATGGAAGGATGTTGCTGTGCTGCATGTGGACCTGTGTGGCTCTCTCCCAGCCCAGTGTATTCACCTGAGCTTCCTCTCCAGGATCAGGAGCAGTGGAACATACTGACTGCCGTTGGGCTGCTTTCCAGGAGCAGAAATGCTCTGAGCAGCAGAGCTGTGATAGAGACCGCGTCAGCTGGGGGCAGTCGAGAGTGCACATCCCACAGAAAATAAAAGATACGGAAGCTTTCATTGCATTTTCTTTAGAAAATTAGTATTTATTACTCTGAAAAACTAAGAATTTTCAGTTAAAGGCAACAGAAAAAATATTTCTTCAGATATATTCTACGTATTTAGGGCAGGAACAGAAATACGGACTGCTCAAATACTCAGTCTCAGTGGACTATCCAGGCAGGTATCTAGAAGGTTTATGGCTGTAAATAGTCACTTACTGAAACAAAGTGTTTGCTTTACTTATGATACAGAGCAGGAGGTTTCCCAAAACAGTCAGAAAGTGATCTGGAGATGCCAGGATATCATGGCTATAACATTGGAACACACGAGCTCAACAGTGGTTTGAAAACGTAGGAGGAAGCCAGGTGAACCACTTCCCATAGGAAAATCCTCCACTCAGATTTGACAGTATTCCTCAGTTTCTGTAACAAATCTCAACCTGTGCTGCTGGAAGCAGCCAGACTTTCTTGGGTCCTCTCCAACTGATACGAACCCTTCATTAAGAACCAAAAGCAAAGACAAACAAGGTCAGAATATTTATTCTATACTATCTGCCACCCATTATATTACTGTTTTACAGTGTGTTGGCCAAGATGCTCGCATCTCCTTGTTCACATAAATGTACAGCCATGACACAAAGGGGAAGAGCGCAAGCACGACTGCAGCAGTCAAGCGAACTCCAGTCAGTGGGGTCCTAGGAAGAAGCAAACACAACAGAGCTGTTTCAAATCAATCTGATACGAAACATTCACACCTGGCTGCTGTTGGAAAGACAGCAGAGTCTTTGGCCACTCTGATGTAGCTCCTGCATGTGCATTAGCACAATCCTTCACCACAGAGGCACCACATGCCAGCAGGAAAGTTTCTGCCACCTCATAAACCAGGTAAATAAATAGGTAAAAGCACCCTATTTGCCCAGAGGCATGTGTGTGTTTGCCAGCACAAAGGTACTGTGTGGCAGGTTGGGAATTTTCATGCTACCAGGAATTTAGCAAAACTGCTATAGCACAGTGCTCGGAAGAGGCTGGAGGGGGAAAATGTGGAGCCACTGCAGCCACCCAGAGCCCTGTGCTCTGAGAAAGTTCAGGCAGTGACAGGAAGCAGAAAACCAAGCAGCCAAAATGAACTATGTGTTTTCGAGAAGCCCTAATGAGAAACAAAACTTACTTGGCTGAACTGCGACACAGCCTCATCCATACTGCTATAATCACCAGACCAAACAACTCTCTAAAAAAGCCAAACAAAAACCAGGTCAGAAAATAATACAAGCAGGTATTTAAAAAAGAAAAAAAAAAAAAAAAAACAACAAACAAGTTTTACCCCCGAACCAGCACTGTTGCTCCTATGAGAAGTTCAATGTATTTTACTACGATTGTAACTGTAAAGGTATTTACACAAAGTAACTTTGCTTCCCACCACAAACCTACAAACACATGTGACCCAGCTATACAGCTACAGAAATTCCTGTTTCCACTTTCTGTTCTGCTGCTAAACTTCTATTCCCCAGCACATTTCCCTCCTTAACACAGAGCAAAGCAGCATCCCAGTATTCGAAGTCCATGAACAGCCACAGTGCTTCACCTCAATATTATGCGAACACCTACTTGAGGTCACAACTGAATATCCAGGTGGGAAATCCTCCCTCCCTTGTCCCTGTCAGTCAGAGCACTCAGCAGCCTGTGCTACATAAACATGCACGTGTTGAAAACACTAATTCCCATTCCTGCAGCTCCAGCAAGAGCACCCAAAGCTGTTTCACTGTGCCAGTGCCCTCCTCTTTGAAAGCCGGAAATTCTCCGACTAAAATCTATCTGCTGCAACCAGGCAAGCAATTGGGACTGCTCACCCTCCGTTTGTTCAAGAAACCCCTGTCTGGAGCACTATGGTCCCTCCTGCTTGGTTTGATTCCCCTGGACCAAGAAAACTCACTGCAGCAGTCCAGCAGATAAAGTTTAGAAGGTGACCACCAGAAGGAGATGGCCTGGAGTGATGAGTTCATGCAGGGGGGATTTATTCACCACTTACCGGCCTTCTTCTTCATGTAAAATGTTTCCTTGAGCGTAAGCAAACAAAGAGCAAGCCAAGGCAACAGTCCCAACAATACATCCAGCAGAATGAAGGTCACAGAGGCTCCTCCAGATACCATTACCTGAGTTAAAAACAGACTGGCAGCAACTGCAATGTCACATGAAGTGAACCTATAAATCAAAAAGCAACTGAGTCGCTAAAAAAGATGCCTCCAGCAAACACACACACACCTTAGGCAGGAAGACTGAATTAATTCCAGCATCTTTATGACCAGGGAAACCTGTTTAAAAGTGCTGATGAAAATAAACACTAGTGGGCTTGGGAGCTTGCTTGCTTGGCAGCAGCATCTCAATGAAAAGTTTCCCATTCTCTCCAGCAAACACAACAGGCTCCAGCATTTGACATACATGGGAAAAAAAATCACGGAGTGGAGCACAGAGGAGAGAGTTCTCTTAAGCAGGAGGAACAGCCTTTCTGGAGCTCCCAGCCAGAACCAGATGCTCAGTGTGACCCAGAGGCCAGGAGAGCAGCCCCAGCTCCCCGCCAGCCTCACGGGCACAGATCAGCCACCTGCAGGGAGCCTCTTCCCTCACATTCCCCGATAAGCCTCTGCCTGAGGTTTGCGTCTGATGATGAGCATCACTGCTGACACCTCTGCCTGGGGAGCTGATGTTTAAATAGAGAACTATAGATGATGTGAAATACCTGGATGGGCCCAAAGATTCCTGTGGTTGTCCATGTCTATTCCCAGACATGGGGAATAGATGGAGGGGGAGATGGGCAAAACCTGGATGCTGACCCCTCCAGGCAAGCATTAAAGATGAGCTGCCAAAATTCAAGAGCTCAGTATGACCCAGCATTGTAATTGATTTCCCATTTGGCTGAAGTTACTGCAGCTCAGCAGAGGCAGAATTTGGCTCTTCCACAGACTGGAATGGCAAAATATCCCCTGGTGAATGTACATAAATGTGCAGTTATACAATAGTTGTGCTATTTTAATCTTTATTTTCCACAGATCTTGGCACAAAAAACTACTTGTGAGTTTAATATGCAGATTCTCTTGACCGAATGCCATTATGTTGAAGTTACACCTATTACACAAATAAACCTCCCCTGCAGCACTGATAAACCACTGGCAAACAACCCTCATGGGTTTTGGCTTTATGAATGCTTCATATGCTTAATGTAGCCAGAATGCTGAGAGGCTGCAATGGTGTGATCTGTGACAACAGCATACACTCCTGAAGATTTATTTTTTTTGGCATAAGTGTAGTTTATTCAGAGTAAGGATTCATCCAGAAAAGATCCAGTCACTTCGTGTATACAAAATGTCAGTTTTAAAATCATTTCTATTAGATGAAAATACAAAAAATTAACTATTTTCCAGAGTCTTGGACCAAATCTGACCTGATTCTCTCACCATGTGATATGGCATTAGACCATTTAGTGTACGCCCTTGGAAACTCAGCCACAGCACTGAAGCCTCTAACATATACCATCACTGTCCATGCACTTTGAGGGGCAGCTGCAGTACTTGATACTGAACAAGACCTTTAGCTCCTTCTGTGCAGAGATCATCTGCTCTTCCATGAGATAGATAAGCAAAACCATAGTTTACAACAAGGAAACAAAGTGTATTAATGTGCTGACATCAACACCAGCGCCAGGCTTGTGCTCCGCTCAGGCTCTGAGCACTGGAACCAGGGTGCAAAGGTAAGATCACCCCAGCAGCTGCCCTTTACCCAGGGCTCCTCCACTCACCTGCAGCTCATTGAGCTGATGACCAGCTTTTGTAGAAGCAGGTTCCACAGATTTTTGCCCTCAAGACATATTAGGACACATTCCTTAACTGATCTTAATCTACAATTCAATAGATAAAATTGGGTTTTGAGCAGAGACTGTTCTGCACACTGATATCATACCTGTTATTGAAGGGTTAATGCTGACAAGCAGCATCAGGGCAGCTGGCACTAAGTAGATGACCTGTTAATGAAATACAAATCTACTCTGTAGCAGAGCTTAATGAGACACACAGCAGTGCCCATCCACAGCATCTTAATCTACAATTCAATAGATAAAATTGGGTTTTGAGCAGAGACTGTTCTGCACACTGATATCATACCTGTTATTGAAGGGTTAATGCTGACAAGCAGCATCAGGGCAGCTGGCACTAAGTAGATGACCTGTTAATGAAATACAAATCTACTCTGTAGCAGAGCTTAATGAGACACACAGCAGTGCCCATCCACAGCAGTTGCCAGAGGTGGGGAACAGCTGCCGGTTCCCCACCCCTGGCATGTCCTGGCACTGGCAGTGCCCATCTCCACCGCTGCCACCCACCATCCTAGACCCATCGGCTGAGTGCCAGGCCCTGCTCCTCAGCTTCTGGGTTACCAAACAGCCCCTGCACTGCATCTTGATCCCAAGGAAAACCCCCGCGGGACACCCCCAGCCCCCAAACCTCCACCTGCACCAGGCAGCTCCGCTGGCAGCAGGAGCCCAGCTGGGGTCACCCACCCACACAAGGGATGTCCCAAGCACAAGGGACAGCCCCTGTCACCCACCCCTGTGCCCCTCAGCTCCAAGCCAGGCACACTGTGCCAGGGCCACCAGGCTGGCTCCTGTGCCTGGGGAAGGGCTGGCAAAGTAGACTGGGAACGGGAGGCTTTCTCTCTGATTTCCCCTTGAGACCGAGGCAGCCCTGCAAGCTGACAGGGATAGGACAAGGGGAATGGCTTTAATCTGAGAGAGGGAAGATTGAGGTGAGCTCTGAGGCAGAAGCTCT
>NW_009920161.1:268-1994 GCF_000696875.1 Nestor notabilis | reverse complement strand
CTGCTGTAGCTGAACCCAGGACAAACTACCATGAGCATCATACTGGGACTGTAGTTTCCAACTTCACAGCCCTGGGTGGGAGCAAGGGAAGGGCTGTGGGTTGCATTTTGGGTGTCCATCAAAGCTAACCATGCAAAAAAACTTGTGCTGGGAGGGTAAATTTGCTAGGAAAAATTGTTGTTTTAAAAAACGCAGAGAGGTCAGCAAGTGAAGGAGGCCAAAAACCATTGGGTTTGAAGAGAAACCAACAGGAGGTCATGTATGTGCCAGCTGCTCCATGGGGTTCCCAAGGGCAGAAGCTGCTGCTGATCCCTACTCATGCTCTTCCCAGGGACTCTCAGGTGCAGGAGCTGAGGCTGCAGATGCCTAAGTGTCTGCTTCACTTCAGCTGTAGGGGCAGCACCATGGGCTACATGCACAGGTGGGAACGGCTGGGCCGAGTGCATGGGCATGAAAATAAACAGCTTGGAACTGCAAAGCTCTTAATGTCCTCCCTCACTCTGTCTGGCTGCGGTGAGTCTCAGTGTGGTCTCATACTTGTCCCACCCTCCAGCAGCACAGGGACACTGAAGGACAGCCCCAGCTCACAGTGCTCAAGCCTCTCCTGCTCCTTGCTGCAAGGAAGCCATCAACAACCCCCAGAGCCGCCTCTCCCAGCACAATTTAAGCAGCAAAACACAGCGTTTTGCATCACTTACTTGGTGGAGCGCTTGCAAACACGTCCAGCTTCTGGAGTGAGGCCACCAGATGAGGGTCCACCACCTGGCCAGCTCTTTATCCACAGCCCAGGCGCAGGGCTTGGTTTCACGTGAGGTCAGAGCTCAGGTCTGGGTGGGGAGATAAGGGGTGGCCGGGGAACAGGCAGTGGAGCTGTGCCCCCTGTGCAGGAGACTGTTGCTGAAACCCCTCAGAGAAGACGCAGGCATGTACTCACCAGGCGTTATCTGCTGACACCACTTGACTCATCATGTCCAGGGAAACCTGAAGATCTCCAGGCCAGGCTGTTTTGTAGCCGACAGTCTCTGCAGTCCCATATATCACCAGTGTAACCCGCCAGCTTCACCGGCACCACCCCCACTAACACAACAGAAAGGAGTTTTCCTATTTGAAGCTTTTCCTGTAAAAAATATCCAGCTGTTTCCTTCCTCAGGAATTGGCTTATGTAGCTAAAGGTGCTGCTCTGAAGCCATTTGTTTAAGCTTGTAACAAGGTTGACTTCTGTGGCCAGACAGGTATGCTGACACCCAGACTCTGGGCTCAGCCCCACACCTCACTGGCCTTAGGGTTGGGGCTGTGTTGTGCTCCCCTCCACCCTAGCACAAGACAGAGACCCTCCCACAGTGACATCCAGGATTCCTGGCTGGTGCAGGGCGTCTTGTGGAAAGCAACAACCTGTTTGTTGTAAAGACTTAAAATGACAAAGTATCCATCGTTTCCCAGTGGATAATTGCACTAATTACATGCAAACATTTCTTCTTCAGTTTCCATCTGCCCTTATTAAGGTTCAGCTGGTGCTTGCCAGGCTTCATTATACCTTTCCTGGAAGATTTAAAACTACTTAAACTACTGCACATTTTCAGCAGCCTTACCCCTTCACAGCATCAAAGCCGTATGCACCCAGGTCCCCACTTGCTTGGTGGCAGCTCACTCCAGAGGCTGCAGGGTAGTGGCAGCCAGGGCAGATAAGGGGACATAGCTCACAGCAGGAGTGGCATCAGCCTCCCCA
>NW_009920161.1:0-230 GCF_000696875.1 Nestor notabilis | reverse complement strand
GAGCCACAACATCCCTGGTCCAGCCTTGGAGATGGCTATGCAGCATCAGCTGGGAGATGGCAGCGGCACAGTGGCAGTCCCCTGTGCAGGACAGGGAGGCCGTGCAGGACCGTGTCTGGGGGTGCAGCATTGCCCACCTGCCTCCCGGGAGCAAGGGGCCAGCAGTCCAGAACACGGCCGGGATCGCTGCCCACTGGCGGGGCCGATCGAGCTGACACGGTACGGACCCT
>NW_009920160.1:9508-19321 GCF_000696875.1 Nestor notabilis | reverse complement strand
AATTTAAATATAGTTCTTTTTATAAAAAAGCTCTGAGGTTAATCATTTGAAGCTTGAAATCAGACCCAGGAGGAGATAATGATGTAATGTCCATAGTGGTTTTCATTTCAGTTCCTCTTCCTTCTTTTCAGTTTTCTTTTTTCCATTCTCTTCCATGCTTCTGAAGTATAGACTTAGAAGTCTACTAAACTGGCTTCTTTTGGGGAGTTGTAGTGACCCCTATAAGGCAAGCTTTTATACCTGGTGGTGCTCCATTGCCATTCACCACTTAAGCAGCTTTCAAGAAATCTGCTTTATTCTATAGATGTGTTCCATTTGGCTGCACATAACAAAAATCTTCAGGGAAGTCCTCCAAGATAATTTTTTTGAGAATCCCAGCCCTTAAAGGATTGAACTCATCAGTATTTCAATCCTATATTATTCCTAATCCATATAAACACTGTTACAGTGGTACTTGAGCTTGTCTTGGAAGTAAAGATAAAGACTTGAACAGGCATCACAATGACATATTTTGCAAAACACTCTCCTTCCTGGTCAGTGCACACATTAGTTGGATCAGATCCCAAGCCATAGAGCAAACCCACAAATGCCCTCAATGGGACATTAATTCTTTTTAAATAGGTGCTAAGAAAGAAGAACATGAAAGCAACACATTTATGCATTCCCCCATTTTTGGCCTTTTATTTGAATAACTAAACTAAAAAGGGAAATTCTCTGCTGGGCTGATCACCACAGTATCCAAAGATTATTGGATACTTGGAGTGTAAGCACATTAAATTTATCAGATGTATCAATGCCAACACATATTTAGAACTACAGTGTATTTGCTAAAGGAGGCAGTTTATTCATTCCATGCCAGTAAAAGTCCTTCCTGTTACTTCCTAAGAGCATCCACTCATGATTTCTCTGCTTCTACAATGCAACCAGACAATTCATGTAAATTTGTGGTGGACCACACTGCTTCATTTCCAGGGCTTTAGCCAATTAACACTTCTCATTTTTCTCCCACAGAAGGCTAGTAAGTGCTGCTGATTACTGGATTCATTATTTCCCCCAAATACTAGAGACCTGAAATTGAATAAATAGTATAATAGTATGAATACTAGTAATAAAAAAAAAAATAAAGCAAATAATAGATCTGGGACAAAATCAATACTTCTTTTCAGTTTTGTGTAGCAAAGAGATTGAAACAAATGAGAACATACTTATGCATTCCTAGAATTTCCTGTGTTTCAGACTAACAACAGATTAACAGTTGTGCAGTCCACTGTCCTGAATATTATAAATTGTAGCTGGATTTCTGGGTTTGCTTGTTTGTACTCATGTAATCATGGGATTTTTTTTTTTTCCATTGGTCTGGTTTTTGTTTTGTTTTCTTAATTTTTTCTTTACTCTTTTACCTTTTTAAAGGTACTTAAGCATTAATGTTGCTAGGCAAAGTAATAGGAGCAGAAATCCAAATGCTTTGAATCTTCATTTTGCATTATTTTATAAACTGAACTTCTTTTGTTTTTTGTTTTTTGTTTTTTGTTTTTTTCCTAGAGATCAGAACTTGAAGCAGTAGTTCACTGTTGATGTTTGTGGTAACAACAGACTTTAAATCATACAGCTAGTATGAAAACTGAGTTTATGGTTGGTGATAGCCTGTGGTCATGACTTTCAAAGAGATTTTTCAGTCTTTGCTATTGTTGAATCAATATCAGCGTTGCAGTTAATAGGAATACTAATTGATATTTAAGGCTGAGAGGGTTGGGATTATTCAGCCTGGAGAAGAGCAGGCTCCAGGGAGACCTTATTGTGGCTTTTCAATACTTACAGGGGGCTTATAAGAAAGATGGGGAGGGATGTTTTAGTAGGACCAGTTGCAATAGGGCAAGGGCTAATGGTTTTAAATTAATAGAGGACAGACTCAGACTAGACTTAGGGAAGACTCTTTTTACGATAAGGGTGGTGAGACACTGGAACAGGTTGCCCAGAGAGGTGTTAGATGCCCTGTCCCTGGAGATATTCAGGGTCAGGTTGGATTGGGCTCTGAGCAAACTCATCTAGTTGAAGATGTCCCTACTCATAGCAGGAGGTTTAGACTAGATGACCTTTAAAGGTCCTTTCCAACCCAAAGCTTTCTGTGATATTACTAATTACAATTTTGTATTCATGCATTACAACATCTAAATACCAGAGCTGTTCGATACAAACAACATAAAAAGGACCCCTCTGAATGTTAGGCCTTGAATAGTTATGGTTAGGCGTATATCAGTTAACTAAAGTATTAACTGACAAATGCATGAACACTCATTCACTCTTTGTGGCTAATTAAGATGAAATAAGAAAATCTTTAATCAAATTAGTGAACCATTTAAAATCTCATTTCTGGATTTTTTCAGATGAAGTTAGAAGGCCAGTTTTAAACATATGCAGCAGCCATGTTCGTAGTGGAAATCAAAAGCCATCAGTACTGCACAGCAGGGTTGGATTTGGAAAGAGAAAGGAGTCTGGTGTTTTCTGAAGTGTCTACTACTTAAATATGATTTGTCTGCATAGCATCTTTAGGAGATTGTGTTGGAATTGTCATAGATGTTTCCAGCTGAAGGCTTGAGGATGTCACTCAATGGAAATAGGAAATCACTCTAATTATTAGGTTATAAAATTACAATTCCCATCCTCTCACAATGAAGCATTATTTTATTTTGGAGTGGCAGTGGCATAGCACCATCATTATCTTCTTGCTCATAACCTGGTTGGCACAGTTGATGGAAAAGTGAGAGTGAGAGCCATTTGAATTCCCTCAGGCTAAAAAGGGAATTAGACCATATCTCCTGCTTCTTGGGCAAATGCTCTAGCTATAAACCAACTATTAAAACACCTGTGTGGCAGTAGTGACAAAATCAACATTGTTTTTGTCAGGACAAAGGCACCTAGATAATTCACTTCAAATAAGACAGTGTAACTTTTGTATATGGGGAGGACAAAAAATTTTACATCTAAGTAATTCATTTTTTGGGGGGGGGGGAATGGAAAATACAGAAGGTACCTGAGTAACCAGAGTGGATTAAATAGATTGTTATAGGATATGTTTGATTTCAAATTTAGCCTTCATATAAGATACCTTGGTGCTTTTTTTGCACCTTGCCTTTAAATCATCAGATGAATGTGAACACAGATTGTCGAGGATTGAATGGGGGTTTAAGAACAGAACTGTATTTTATTCCCTAACTTTCCCTATAGAAATGACAATTGTCTCTGTTAGGACAAGTGACTTCTCCCTCAATTTCTTCTAGCTCTTGCTTCCATGGTAATTCTTGGTGGATTATCACCGCTAATAAACCAGTGGCATATAAATAAATTAATTAAAAAAACCAAAAAACAAAAACCAAAAAAACACCAAAACATTTTCCTTGCTGGATGTAGGATAGCTGATTGTCTTGAAATAAATAAATAAGTTCTGAACATAGCCAGTCTTCCAGACCCTGTTATCTTTCCTCACTCTCCATGATGTCTGTTTTGGTTCCAGTCTTTCTGTCTCTATTACCTTTCTCTAAAAAATGGTAGAGATACCTCAGCAAGAGTAAAAGCCTGTATAAACCTCTGCTGCTGATTCCCTGCTGGAAACAGATGCATCAAATCCCTGTGTAAGCTTTTTCATAGTAAGGACTCAAACTTTATGTGATACAGCTTGGGTTTCATATGTTACTATAGGAGACTATGTTTAAATAAGAATAGTGAATTTTTTATATTTTAATGGATGTTTTGAAAAATCTGTATAAGACAAAATTCTGTGCTTTGTGTCTGCACTGAAAACATATGACAGGTACAAATATGTCTCAGAGCTACCTTAGTACCCCAGTGATTTTGCTTGCAGCCTGTAGAGATCTGATCTCTATGTATTGACTGAAAGATGTTCATATTTATGCAATTTACTGTAGGTCACCCTGGTTCACTTTTGCTACCAGGGCTAGTTTGACATGGATTTATACATAGATCTTTACTTCAAAAATATTTTCCTTTTTGATGCCATACTGAAAGCAAGAAATTACTTTGTAGTCAGACTCAGTGTGTAAAAGTTTCCATGCCACTGGATGACCATTCACAGAAGTGTTCCGTTGCTCTTTCTTGGTGACATCTAGTGAGTGCAGTAATGTATTTTCTCAATCAGTCAGTCTGCTGAGCTAAAGCATAGCTGATTTAAAGCAAGACTGGAAAAGTTTCACATAGCCTGCAGAATGAAAGGAACTAAGAGACAAAGTTAGTTTGAAAATCAAAGACGGATTGATTTCCACTTCAGATTAGTCTCATTGTTTCCCTGTTCTTGAATGGGGAGTATATTCTGAATATTTGCTGTTGATGCCAAGATATTAGTATCAGTTATTTTAGAGGAGTCTTTGGTACCTACATCTACTTAGACTTCTTCAGGAAGAGCCAGATACAGCATTAAGGTACTGAACACTTTAAAACAAAATAATAAACATTAAATTACTACTTTTAATATTAGTTAATTCATTAGTATTAATAAATAATGTATTCTTTTACATAATATACAATTCTAAATTACCAGGCTATTGTGTTCTTCGCAAAAGGAGAGTTAAGTTTTGTCAAAGTACTTTTTTACCCTACACTTTTATTAGTAAAGTATGTGTGTAACTAGACCAGATAAGATATTGCCCATTTCTATGAAAGTTATCAAGTTTAAGAACAACCTGAATGTTCTTTTTGGGTGCAGTTGTAAACATCAGTCTAATCCTTGGGGGTTTTCTTACTGGTAAATACTGTCTGAGAGTCTCTAATGGAGTTCTGGGGAAAACTTACCTCAATGTTTGCCATTGGGAGGTCACATATGCTTTTGAAGAGCTTCTTACTGAAGTACAATGAGATAGAGTGTTTCGAATAAAGGCAGGTTTTATGCATGAACACACACATGAATTGTCCTTAATCCAGATTGATTTTTATCATAATATTTATTAATTTATTTCTTAGAAAAGAAAATGCTGTAAGCTTTATTGGGAGTCATGTGGGGACCTAAGGGACAAAACTTACTATCACTCTTGTTTACATTCATAGTGTCGTATGATCACTACAGCTGGAATGTACCTCTGGTGGTCATCAAGTCCAACTCCCCTTCTCAAAACAGGATAAGGTAGAGCAGGTTGTCTAGGATTTAGTCCAGTCAGGTTTTGGATATTTCCAAGGATGGAGATTCCAGAAGCTCTCTGGGAAACCTGTTGTAGTTCTTGACCAAACTCAGACTATATATTTTTTTTTCCTTATGTCTAAATGGAGTTTGTTTTATCTCAGTTTGCACCAGTTGCCTCTTTTCCTGTCGCTGGGCACTAATAGAAGACTCTGGCTCAGCCTGCTTACTCCTTCTGATCAGGTATTTATAGACATTGCAAAGATCCTCTGTCCTGAGACTTCTCCAGGCAACAGTCCCTGCTCTCTCAGCATCCTTTCTTATGACAGATGCTCCAGTTCCTTCATCATCTTTGTCTGTCTTTGCTGGACTTGCTTCAATATGTTGATGTCTGCCATGTACTGGGGAGCCCAGAACTGGTGTTAGCACTCCAGATGGTTCTCACAAGAGCTAGGTAGGAAGGAAAGCTCCCTCCTTTGACCTGCTGGTGATCTTCTTCCTAAAGCAGCTCAGGTTGTTGACCTTCTTTACTTGCTGAGGTCCTGCTGAGTGGCAGCACAACTATTAGGTGTATCAACCACTGCTCCCAGTTTTGTGTCATATGCAAAGTTACTGGGTATGCACTCTACTATTGTCCAGGTCATTAATGTTGGGATTAAACGTTGCTTGCCCCAGTATGCCCCTAGTAGACTGACATCCAGTTGAGCTTTATGCCAGTGATCACAACTTTTTGGATGCAGCTGTCTATAACCAGTTTTTAGTCCACTTAATTGCCATTTTATGTAGGCCATCAGTTTATCTGTGAGAATATCATGGGAGACAGGGTCAAAAATCTTAGGATAAACAGTATCCACTGCACTCTCTTCATATATTAACTTGGTCATCTCATTGTAGATGGCTGTCAGTCTGGTCAGTCGTTTTTAATTCACAAATCCATGCTGACTGCTCCCAATCGCGTTCATCAACTCGGGGTTGCTAAAACTGTTTGGAGAGTTCAGTTCTTCAATAACATCTAAGTAGGGGGGTGGGGGCGGGACAGGGGTGTTTATTGTAAGTGAACTAAATTAAAGAATATTGATTAAGAAATGTTTATAAATTACTGTTCCTCTAAAGTTTTTACATTGGTAGTTGTTGCGTGCTTTGTTTTTCCCGCAGACAGTTAGAGAAATGTAGAACATTCTTTATCAAATAAGATTACATTGAATCCTAATATAAAATGTATTAATGAATTTTACCTCATTAGATAATATTTCAAAGTAAATAAGGCAAAAATGTGACTCAAGATGTTGGCAGAATTTCCCTCCAAGCACATTTCTAATGTAACCTCAGCAGGGAAGAAGGCCATCTGTCCATGTGTTTTTCTGAAAGAATATTCAGGCTTGTTTGGAAAACAACCAGGAAAAAACCTGTCCTTGTAGAGGTTGGCAAACCTGTGATATAAAATGGAGTAATTTAACAGATTGAAGGGTTTTATGCAATTCAAGAGACTAGAATAACAGGGAAGGCAACTGCCTTAGCAGTAAAATTGACTCTATGCCCTGTTCTCATCAAATAATAATAATGGTAATACTTAGTGCTTGATAGTTCTTTAAATGTTAATATGTACAGTAAACCCTAAGCTAAGGCAATATCAGCTGCTGCACTTACTTTAAAGTTCTTAGTAAGTATAGACTGAAAAGCCAGGAAAGGTTACAGATTGGGTTTTTTTTCTCTGCATTACTTTGGTACTTTAAGGCCTTCTATATTTCCTGAAATGTGTTCTCTTCTTAAAGAAACTGAAAATGATGTGCATATGTGGTACCTGTAGTTAGTATATTGAAACTTGAACTTACGTCAAGAATTAATTTGAACAGTAGAACTGATCTGGGGATCTTATGTGGTTTGTCTGAGTACAGCAATCTTGTTAAATGCAAGGGGAAGTTTTCCTCGTTTAAGAATTTTACCGTCAAGCTATTTATGGTAGATGTATTCAACTTAAAAGTTACAGATTCTCTCACCTGATAGCTTCTTCCAGTATATCACTAATTTATGAATCCTTGAAGGTGTACAAGAATGTTGCACATTGCTACTCATATAACTTGTTTGTTCTTCATAAAGAAGTATGCATTTTGACACTGCTTATATTTTGTTTTCCTATATTTGAAAATAGTTTTTTCAGAAATCTTGGCCTGTTTTATATTTGAATACATTTAATTAATTTTGATAAATTGGGCAAGAGCACGTTGGCTTGCCTAAGGATGCAGGAGAGAAACAAATACAAGTTACTGATTTAAAGCTGTGTGGTCTATATTATGCTGAAAACCAGATTAGTTAATTGTTCTGATTTGAAAAATCTATGTATATAGCAATTTAACCTTTTTGTTTCTTGCCAAAGAGGCAGGATATTAATTTAATAAGTATATTGGACTCAGGCATGTCTCAGACTGCTGAAAGAAATTACTTTCCCGCTGTAATAGCTTTCGGCTTATAGATTTACTCTTCTTCCGTATCTTTGGTGATACATGCTGTTGTCATGGCATACAGGAAGGGAGGCTACACTATGTAACATTTAATTTTGGTCTCCAGGTTATATAGAACTTCGTAGTTTTATAACAGTACCATGTACTGTGCTCAGAAGATGAGAGTAAACCAATTTAAAATTAATGCAGTATGTTCCTTGAGGATAAAAGGAAGGGAAGCTGCAATCTGCTGCTGTGGTTTCAACTTCAGGACCCTGTAGAGCAAATTCAATTCAGCAATGATACCATAAATGCCAGAATTGTTTTGGGAAGATCTGGGCCTAACAGGAGATCTTACAATAGCAAGCTAGGAGCAAATGAAAAAACAATTTTTAGCTAGTTATACTTTAGAGGTCTGAGCACCAAGCGCAAGTCAAAGAATACCTCTTAAAAAGGAACAACCCTACATGAAAAATGAAGAAGACTTTTCAGGGACTGAAATGCTAAGAAAATGGATTTTTTTGTTGTTGGGATGTTTTTTTTTGGGGGGTGGTGTGTTTTTTGGGTTGTGGTTGTTTTTTGTTTTTTGGGTTTTTTTACTCAGGAACAGTCTCACACCTGATTGATTAAAAAAAAAATCTATGGGTTACAAATTAGGAATTCATAATATTTCAATTCATATATTTCTTGCATAACCCAGAGAGAAGCCAAAGAGGCATTCAAATTACGGTATATATACATATATATATACACGTATACAATGTATATGACACATAAGCATTGAAGTCTCTTGAAATTGTTTTGACATATTGAGCAATAATGACTTATAAGCTCAGTGATTCAAAAATTAAATGACAGGACAGCCAGTGTGGATTCAATGTACTCATTAGTGCAGCAGAAGGTAACAGTTAGTTTACTTTAGGGGTTTTACAGTCTTTTTTTTTTTTTTTAAGAGAAAAAACCCTTTTTTTTTAAGTGTGGCAAGAGGATCAGGAAACAACATTTAAAATGAATTTCTGAACAGAGTACCTATGGAGAAAATTACTTCCATTCTTTAGCTGAAAAAAGAAACTGAATTGCCACATAATCTGTTGTTTCTGATAATATTTCATGAGGTAAAACTATCAATTTTGAGTCCCAAAGTAGACAATCCTATGTGTTGAAGATGTGAAATATGTCTATTGCTTCATTTCAGCAGGTATAGAATGAAACTAGTTCTTGAAAGTGAAACCAGATAAGAATCAGGAGTTGAAGCTTTCAGTATTATTTTTGCATTTTCTTTGTTGGACAGATCAACTCATCTTACTCTTCTAAAAGACTCTTGAACTGACAATGACATTTGGGGTTTTATACATCCAGTTTGCAACTTTAAAGAACAAATAATGCCTGACAGCTGGCCTTCTGATAAAGCCTGGCTTTGTCTTGAGAAAGAGTGCTTGAAAGTGATTTATTGGCCAAAGTAATTTTCTACTAAATTATGGGAATTAGAATAAATATGAATTGTCATTATGCCATACAGTTTTGTCTTAACCTTTTGAAATCCATGTATAAGCGGGTATACAGAACAGCCAGAGCAATAGCAGCTTACGGCAGTGAAATGATTTCAGTAATTCGGAGACATTTCCGTAAGCCCTGACGCTTAACAAAATGAGAAGAATTTTAAACAGTTTTCAGTACTCCAGGAGAGAGGCAGAGTTCCTTATACTTGACCATTATGTTTTACATGTATCCTAGGTTAGTCAGCATCTGGACAAATGGAAGAGCTTGTTTCAGAGAGGTCCAAACAGGTCCTAGGCACTGTGCCACCTATGGGAACCGTAAGAGCCTGAAACAGTGCCAGAATAGATGGACACCTTTATGTGTCCTTTTTGGAATGATTTTTAAAGGCAGCATAGATCTGGCCAAAAGGGCTATGGGAGAAGTTGCCAGAAATTCTGGGATTTGTCTTGATTTCCTTTAAGTCCATACATCTGTGTTTAGAGCCTTGTCCACCCTGTCCTTTTTCTCAAATCCAGGATGCCTGTGGTCATAAACACAAATATATGTTCTCTGAATGTTCTAAAATGAATGCCTAAAAATTCTAAATGAGCTAAAACATGGTAATTTGTTAATTTGCTAAAGTGTCAGTTATTCACTGAATTAATATTTGGTTGTAGTTTTAACTTTTTCACCATTTAAAATAGGTATGAATCCAAGTTTCTCCCCCAGATCACTGTTTCACAGGTTGGTTCTAATGCCACACCAGTATTC
>NW_009920160.1:2128-9477 GCF_000696875.1 Nestor notabilis | reverse complement strand
TCCTGCTGATTTTTATTTATTCTTATTTAAAACAAACCCAGATTTTTTTAATCTCAGTAATGAACTAAGAATGATACTGCTGTGTTTCTGAATTTTAATGAATGAAGAAATTTAAGGTAATTTAAGGTTTTCAGGCAATAAAAAATATAGAATGCATATTTGTGTTGAAAATCCCAGACTTTTCCAAAAAACAGTTACTGATTTTGGTACATAAGAGGAGCCACACAGATCCAGAACTCAGCTCAACTAGACAAGTTCATTGTCAGCAGTGGCAGAGCAGTAGGTTTTGTTTTTTTGATGCTATAGTGACAAAATGGAAAAGATTGTTTAGAAAAATACTGCTGTTTTTTTCTGTTCTGCTTTACTTTGTTCCTGAAAGTTCAGAAGATTCAGACTCTACCATCTATTTCGTATTTAGAGTTTTCTATCACAAATACTTCCTCATGTTAGATAGCAGTAAAAGGTAGATAGTACAGATAGATCATTGCTGCATACAGATACTGAAAGAGTATTTTGTAGTAAGCAGAGACCATCAGAAATACCTTGTATAGAAGTCCCTGTGTGCACACAAGACTGCTGTACCTGAATCAGCATAAAGAAGCCTATGTCATCTCTAGCACCAGTGTTTCTACAATTGTTCTTAGCTAGTCACCCCATCAGAATTGTGGTATAATACTCGAGCACGAAATAACCTCTGGTTAGTGAAATATTTTGAGATTTTTTTCAGTCAGCCACTGACTGACTGATTTGTGTGTTTGTATTGCTAACGTCAGCAAAGTGAAGCCAGTGCTTTTTCTTCCACTTTCGGGGATGATAATTTATATTGTGCTCTAATCTATGTCAAGGAACTGAACAAAAGACTTAAGAAAAGATTTTAAATTAATAGTAATCTATCGCTTGGCAGCTGGACTTCTCATTCAAGCAATCTAAAATTTAAAATTAGTTTAAGCTTTATTAATTCATTGCCATTAACATCACAATATGGATTACCTACATTTTCTTAAAATACATCACATCATAGTGCAGAACTTGATTTTACTTTCAAATTCTGTGAAATGTTCCACTGTATTTATAATTCTGCTACAACACTTGAAGAAATTTTAGCCCAAATTCAACCAGTCCTCTGACTTACAACTTTAGAAGAGCCTCCAGCTATCAGGAATCACTGGTAATATGGTAGACTTTAATGACTCCAAATAAATCTATATGAACAAAAGAGTACTGGTAGACATATTATGCAATACATTACTGAGAAAAAGATAAGAAACTATAAAAGGCAGAGCTATTACAGCCTTAAAAGGAGACTGTGGCATTTATGGAGACTGTGGCATTTATGGAATATTTTTACAAAGTTAAAGCAAAAGCTAAAACAGTCGATAATACAAGTCGATAAGCCAATTATGTTGCAGGTAAACTGCCTATATGGGCTAGGTTTCAATCTTCTTCTCCTGTGGAAATAATCTCAGATTAAGCCTCTTGCATTAATATCTAATAAAGTTTGCGTTAGATCCTGGCAACACTGGGAGTGAATTCTTTGGAGTTACAGCTAGTTACAACCCAGGAAATGTATCTGTGTTGTGGATAGCATTTGAGATTTAGAATTCTATTCTGTCTTACTTGAAGTGAACTTTATCTGGAGCATGACTTTGGTTTTTGCTTCTTTACCCTTACTTTATGGTAACATTTCCTAAGTCTTGATACTGTGGTGGCAGTAGAGGACATCGATTTAAATGCTGAATGAACTAGTGAAAATCACCTTAGACAATGCATCGTTTTTTGGCTAAGCAGAAGGGAACTTCCATGACCATGAAGAATCCATCTTGACAATTAAGTCTCTTAGCAAGATCTCCATCCACCTAGTGGCAATTGTAGCTTAGTCACCCAGAAGAATGATTAATGGGGCAAAAATGGACAGAGTATTTTATGCATTTAGCCTTTTTTAGAACCCCTGTGCAAAAGGTGCCCAGTTGTATAAATCATATGCTTCCTTTAGAGTCAAATTGGGAAGAAATTCCCTGGGAGTCTGGAACAAATTTGTAAACCTGCCCTTGTAATGTGCAGTGCAACCTTGAAGCTCAGCTTGTCAGAAGAAAAAGCTGATAAAGAAATGAATTGTGGGACTTGGAGTGTTTTACAGGTCTTGGATTTTGGTCTTCTCCATTCTTGACTTCACACTGGCATAAAAGCCAGATGAACTTCATCTGTCCCTCCTTGCTCACCCTTCAGCAGTAGGAAATCCAGATACCCAGGCCAGGGAAGAAGAGGCAGCTTTTAATAATTCCTTGGAAAAGGAGCCAGGGTTTATGAGGCCTCCCATGTAGAACACCTGCCTTGTTGTATAGACATGACATAAAAAGGGTTCGTACTTTCAAAGGGATGCTGAGAGATGTCAAGATTAAAAGCTGTAACTCTGTCCCTGACTGTTCGTACAGGAATTAGCTGGGGCGTTTTAAAGGAACATCATATCAAAGCAACTGGAGATAGAAGTATGTGGGAGACCATTTAATTTTTTATTTTTTTTTGACTGCTGGGAATATTCTATTTGGGGAACCTTTTGTTGGCAGGATGATGTTTTGAAAATACAGCCTTCTTGGTTTTGTAATGAGATATTAATTATCTTTTATCAATATACCATATAAAAAGAAATCTAGATAAAGATAATGAAACTGAATACCTCCTTCCTGATTTCATGTCAAAATGAAACCAGTATGGAACTGTCTCATATCACACAGCGGGAATATCATAGGTTTTGACAATCTCTGTATAAACTTTGACTAATGTTCTTGTACTCCTACTGCTAGAATTCATTTTGTATAATTTCTGAAATGTGAAAATATGGATGATAATGTAGGTTTTGGTTATATTTTCCCTTTCCTTTTGCATTCCCCGTTAAAATATTTGTCTGAGCTTTTTTTGCAAGAAGCTACATGAATGCTGACTCAGGGTAGAATTGTTCCCAGCTAGAATTCTTCCTTTTCCCTCAGGATGTTTGACACTTCAGAAGTGCTGACCTAGAAAGAGCACGCTGTTAAAGTACAGTTTTATGATAGACCCTCAAAAGAGATGCTGATAGATGACTAGCGTTCACAGTCTTTGGCTGAGGTAGGGCTAGTCATTGATGGCCGTGTAGGAAACAAATAACATGAAATTCAAGCACAGGACATTGGGAAATGAAACTGTGTTTTATTATGGCTTTTTTAATTGTATTGATTGAAAAAAAGAAAATCCACTAGCTAATACTAGCAAGATGAAGCAAAGCTAATTCTGGTGTGTTTTTCTACATCTGATGCATAGTTCTACTTTTTTTTAGTATTATTATTATTAGTTTTGATTATAGATAGGTGAAAGCATTGTATTTCATAATTGTTTGCACAGTTACTGAAGTTACTGAATAAAAGATAGGAAGAGAATATATTTTTTTCAATCTATCACTATCATATTGGAGTAGATTTATTGCCAGACTATTACGGGAACAAAAATAATTTTCAAGATGTACGCATGATTATATATGTTTTCATTCAAAGGTCTCCTGGTGCAAGGTGATCTATCCATTATATATATCATCTGTATATAGAATGATATCTTCCATTACTCACTTGAGATGTTACTACCCTGGATAAGAGATTAATACATTCAAAATATAATATAAACATAACATTTCAACATAATTAAATGGAACAATTCAGATTTTCAGTTACCAATTAAGAGGCAGTTACAAACATATTTGAGTCCAACAAGACTGAGTTTGAGGGATGGGACAGTTTGCCTGTCAAAGATTGTGTTTCAGTTTAGATAGCCCAAAAGTTCACTAGTTAAAATTTATATTTATGCAAAATTATATTTTATAAGGTCTATAAGGACTTAACTATAAATGTCACTCCAATATAAAACCACAGAATTATCACTGGTTTAAATTAATGTTATATGTTGTTATCTGAAAGGAAACATTTAAATCAATTCTTGTTGGTCTCTGCTACTTTGAATACTTGCTCTCTGAACTTGGTTTAAATCCTTAATGAATGTGACGAATGCACAGTCACATTCTGAACAAAGAAAGGTTCTGATCTAGTTTCTCCCACTTTGCTATAGATCATTTGGACAGAAAAGATGTAAATATTGGAAGATTTACAGTGTGTTTTTATGTTAGATTCTTTGGCAGAGAAATATTTCTCCAGTCTCAAACATAGCTTAAGAAGTCTCTGTTCTTAGCTATTCCTAGTTGGTATCCCTACCCTCTACTGCAGGACTTCTCTCTCACTTCTATATGTTCAGTGGTTTTAGTCAAGCTGTGTTTTAGAAAACAAATTATCGAAGAAAACAATTTAAACTCTTTTTTTATTATTGTCTGTTTTTTTCTTTGGTAAACCAGATCATTTGAGTGATGGGATAAAGGTATGAGTTAGAACCAATGTAAGCTTTTTCTTTACAGAGAAGGAAAAGATAATGCAAAACTGCATCCTGAGGGAAGATAAATAAATATTCCTTTCGTTGTTGTTTCTGGGCTTGGAGAAGCTGAAAATGTAGTCTTACATCATTGAAAACAGTGCAGAGTTATTCAGTATATGGTTTTTATTTCAATTCCAAGACCATGTCTTTCTGGTTTTGTTTCCTTTTTTTTTTTTTGAATTTTGCAGCTGAATAAAAAACCAAAAAAGCAAGCAAACAAACAAAAAAAACCCTCTGAAACATTTTCAGTATTTTTTTTATGCTTTAAATTACCTTTAAGCTTCTGAGAACTACTTCAATCTTTATTATTATCTCTATAGCACCTTTGTTTTATTATATTTTGTTTTTAAAATTCTTGAGACTTGTAGTTCCCAGCAGTAATCTTTGTTAAAAAGTCACTGAGCCACGTCCCTACACCAAGTATTCTGCAAAAGTCTATTACCAAGAGGAAAGATGTTGTCTAAGGAGATTTAGTCTAATTAGGTCTGAGAATGTAAAGCAACTGATATATTTGCTTGTTTGTTTAGTGTTAAAAGCAACTTAACAAAATTAAAACTGAATATATGACAAACTAGTAAATTCTTTTCATTGCCTTTTAGGATCATATGGGAAGATACATTGATTTAATTTCAATACTAAGTGTAGGAATTTTATTAATTCTAATATTTATTAAAATGTGAATTAGTAGACTGAACAGTAGTGTTGCTTAGTTTAATATCAGCTAAGTTCTCATGACAAATTTTCTTGATTTTATTTCAATCATAGGATTGAGTTTAAGGATAAAATGGTTAAAGTCACACCGGTTTTTAATTGAATATAAAGCTCCAGAAACTGGAAAGATCTGACAAGATTCAAGGAAGAAAGAAGTTATTTTAGGGTCCCGAAAAACTTTGTGAAAATGTCCACTGTTAAATATTAAATTTATTATAATGTTGCATATACAGATTTTAGAGTACATTTGGACAACTTTGGCATAATTTTCATATACTCAAACACTTTGACAGTTCTAAAAAAAGGCTTTATTGTTTAGAGTAAGCATTCTCTAAGAAGCATGAACCGAGTCTAAATTTTGTTACTTAACTTTGCTCAAAATCCAGAGCTCAGAACAACCAGATTTTTTTTCACTGCCCTCTAGAATAAATGTTGGGGGGAAAATAAACACATTAAAGTCTAATGGTTCACTGCAAACAACCAAGGTACACTGGAAATATTTTACAGACTTCAATAAGAATCTAGGAAAATATTAATAAGATCATGCGCCCTCAGCAAGTTTGGTGACGACGACACCAAGCTGTGTGGCTCGGTTGATACGCTGGAGGGAAGGGATGCCATCCAGAGGGACCTGGACGAGCTTGTGAGGTGGGCTGATGCCAACCTCATGAAGTTTAACCAAGACAAGTGCAAGGTCCTACACCTGGGTCGGCACAACCCCAGGCACAGCTACAGGCTGGGCAGAGAAGAGATTCAAAGCAGCTCTGCGGAAAAGGACTTAGGGGTAGTGATTGTTGAGAAACTCGACATGAGCAGGCAGTGTGCGCTTGCAGCCCAGAAACCAACTGTATCCTGGGCTATATCAAAAGAAGTATGACAAGCAGGTCAAAGGAGGGGATTCTGCCCCTCTACTCTGCTCTCATGAGACCTCACTTGGAGTATTGTGTCCAGTTCTGGTGTCCTCAACATAAAAAGGACATGGAGCTGTTGGAGCAAGTCCAGAGGAGGGCCACGAGGATGATAAGAGGGCTGGAGCACCTCCCGTATGAAGACAGGCTGAGAAAGTTGGGGCTGTTCAGCCTGGAAAAGAGAAGGCTGCGTGGAGACCTTACAGCAGCCTTCCAATATCTGAAGGGGGCCTACAAAGATGCTGGGGAGGGACTCTTCATTAGGGACAGTAGTGGTAGTACAAGGGGTAATGGGTTTAAACTTAAACAGGGGAAGTTTAGATCAGATATAAGGAAGAAGTTCTTCACAGTGAGGGTGGTGAGGCACTGGAATAGGTTGCCCAAGGAAGTTGTGAATCTTCCAACTCTGGAGGTGTTCAAGGCCAGGCTGGACAGAGCCTTGGGCGACATAGTTTAGTGTGTGGTGTCCCTGCTTATGGCAGGGGGGGTGGGAGTAGGGGAGTTTTAAGGGCCAACCCTAACTATTCTATGATTCTATGATTCTATAATGGAAAATTAAATATAATTGTACTGACAATTACTGTAATATTCCAATAGAATTACCTGGAACTATTTGATCGTCCCTTTACGTTTAGGAGATCTTGACTAGTTGTCAGGAACACAGCATAAACCACGTATTAAAGCAGCTATTATGCCAGAAAAAAAAAAAAGGCAGAAAGAATTCTTAATTTTTAGGTATTCCTTGTGCAATTTTTTTATGCAGAACTATAAGAAGTAGAAGTACTCAAACCCTAATGAAAGACTGAATGAGATATTTTTGGCAGTTTATTATTGTTGCTAAGGAAATGCATACATTTTTAATATTCCATAGTTCTCTATGATCTTGGATTCAGAAGAAATTAGTCTTTAGAACTTTACTGATCAATTCTGCAGATTGCACAAATGATCCAGGTCCATGGCATTTGTCATGCTGTTTTAATCTAAATGTCATCTGTGAAAAAAAGCAAAGTCACGGAACTGTATTTGTTGCAGTCTCTGTTAATTGAGACAAGTTTTCTACAATATTTTAGTGTCTGGAGTGGAAGAGTGTTTGGTATGGAACAGTTAGCCAATTACTGAAAGAGAAATAAATTCTGAATAGCTAGAGACTAGAAAAGAAAGACAAATCATTAGTTATATCCTTTGGAAAATATCTGTGATATTAAAAGGTGACAATTATCTGCAACTGCAAAGTTGACACTAGTGATGTTCCTACTGGAAAATAAAATGCTTCCCTGAAGGGGG
>NW_009920160.1:0-2097 GCF_000696875.1 Nestor notabilis | reverse complement strand
CTTTCCCTGAACCGTAATCATCTGTACAGAATTTTACTTCCTTAATTCTGACCTTCAGAACAGATCTGGTGACTTGTTTTAGTCTGTGATTGGCAAATCTCAAAGCAGAAAGGCGGTTTATTGAACCATGAAGTCATGTCCTACAGTAAAGGTGTAGTTGAATATCTCCTTTTTAGAGATGACACATTTTAGAGGAGACATGAAACAAATTCAGAGCTCAGATATTGGCCAAGTTTGTGTCATACTAATGGCAAAACTCCTTATTAAATATTTTGCAAGGTTAAAGAATGAACAACAGCGAAACCTGAGGTGATAACTTTTAAAGGTCACTTTCTAGCTGTTGGTATGTTGAAATTCAAGGTGAATGCATGATGTGTAGGGGATGTTTGTGTTTTTAATCTTGAAATACTCTTTTCTACCTGTTTTGTATGGAATAATGTAGGGAGTTTTATTGATTCTTAATTTCTGGTGATAAATGGTATGTACTTTGTTAAAAAATAATAATTCAGATTAAGATCTTGTAGTGCCTGAAGAACTGGAAAGCAAAAGACTATTCTGTCTTACTTGTTAGCTGTTCACATACCTATTCAAAAATTGAGGAGACTGCACGAACCAAATAGGTATGAGGCATCTTAATTCCTTGTTATTTGAGCAGTCTTTGTTAATAGACAATTTTGTTGTTGTCTCACAATCTAAAATAACCACACTCTCGTCCCTCAAGTGGGAAGAATAGTTACCAGCAGATGTTGTTTCCCCTGGGAAAATTCAGAGTAGCCCTTGCCATAGAATCAGGAATGGCGTATAGTAGAGAGAGATGTAGGAAGAAGAGATTTACAGATGCAATATCACCTAGGGAAATATAATGACCAGGAAGAGAAAAGGATAAGAAATAATGAGACTGATCCTTTCTTATGAGAGAAATACTTTGGGTCCTGAAAAGAAGACTGGGACTGACTTCAGGGAATATGGGAAGGTGTAGTTCATGCTTCTGTAATTAGAAGAAGTAAAAAAAATAGCTTCTCCTGCTCTCTTAAAGCCAGAGCATGTGGAAAGTTAGCTGACTTTGCTAGCTAAGCAGCCAAAAGTAAATTTTCTCAGTAGCAGTATAAATGTTACTTGCATGAAAGGAATGCTACAAAGACATTTTTAGACTGAATGCCTGTGCTTAGCAGCTGATAAAATACATGCTGAGACTTTTGCAGTAAGTGTTAAAGTCCTCAGCCCTGGGCTATCATGATCAAGATGTTTTATGAAAATTTAAAGTATACTCTTCATCATCAGTGGATTATCTGTAATTCCTGTAATTGCCATTCTTATTCCTTCTGATGCCTTGATCAAAGCCTCATTATACCTCATGCTAAACATCCATGGAGTTGATAGTGCTTGCATCAAGCAAGTGCAATAATGAAGCCTGAAAGTGTCTAGCAATTGATATAATAAGCAACGGGTGCATGCAGGGGGAGGCTCAGTAAAATAATAATAATAACAACAACCCTTCTTTTCAGTAGGGTGTTTCAGAGTTCATTTGAGCTTATGTGTGCTTCTGATTATTTAATACAGGAACAGCAAGAGAGAACTAGCAATGCAGAAAGCATTGCCAAGGTAATTAGGATCTTCTTGAAGGAAGGCTTATCAGGAAATATCATCATTGTAGAAACTAAGATAGATACATTTTGTACATTTGTCCTAATTAAAATTTTCTGGGGGCTTTTCAGCTCAGTAATAGACAATTTTACTTGCTGTGTCACAAGTTTAATGACTAAGGAGTGAGCTTTGAGTGTTTAACAAGCTTCTTACAAGTACATTTGTACTGTTGTGTTATTTTCTTTTGGGATGTTTATATCTAAGTCCATTTGAAAAATTATTTGATGTTTAAATCAATTCCACAAAAGTCACATCTTTTGTCTCCTATTTAAAGATCTGCTTTTCCTTTATCACTGAGTTTTTCTATGCATGACTGAATTCTGCCTCAATAAAAATTTCACGGTGCATTATACAAGGAAGTAAAACTAGGAGGTTGTTTCTATCTGGGGGTTATAGCCATGATCACTGTGCAGCTTTACCTATTCATGTGTGTCCTGGGTTCAGCTACAGCAG
>NW_009920159.1:17599-42457 GCF_000696875.1 Nestor notabilis | reverse complement strand
GTGGTCTATCCATCAAATTGATGTCTCTCCATTTAGAGGCAAGGAGGTCATGTGGGAACAGTGTTGAATGCTTTGCAGAAGTCCAGATAGATGACATCAACTGCTCTGCCGCTGTCCATCAGTCCCGTAGCCCCATCATAGAAGGCCACCAAATTGGTCACGCAGGATTTCCCCTTAGTGAAACCATGCTGGCCGTTACCTCACTGTTTTTCATGTGCCTCAGCATTCTTTCCAGGAGAATCTGCTCCAGGATTTTGCCGGGCACAGAAGTGAGACTGACTGGGCTGTAGTTTCCTGGGTCTTCTGCCTTCCCCTTCTTGAAAATGGGGGTTACGTTTCCCTTCTTCCAGTCATCTGGAACTTCACCTGACTGCCATGACCTCTCAAATATTACGGACAGTGGCCGAGCAACTTCATTTGCCAGCTCCTTCAGGACCCGTGGATGGATTTCATCAGGTCCCATGGACTTGTGCACGTTCAGGTTCTTAAGGTGCTCTCGAACCTCATCCTCTCCTACAGTGGGCCTAAGGTCTTCTTGTTTTATTCCCTTAAATTGCAGCATTTCCCAGTTTTTAATTTAAAATTCAGGCTTTAGATTTCCCAATATTCACTTTCAAAATAACATTAGAAGGTTATTCTAATAATGCTACACAGAAATGATGTTCTCTACCTTTCTATTTATTTATTTCTTTAAATAAATAGATGGAATTTCAAGTGGAAAAGAGACATTCTGTTGCTTTCAGGTAAGTTACTCATCTAGTTTGTAATGCTTTGCTGTCTACTACTGGCTTTCAGAGCAGTGAAGCAATGCAAATTACAGAGTCTTACACAGTGTTTTGAAAGAAGGTACAGAAATCTTTGTGCAAAATTATGGACCACACTGAGTATTTCTCCTCATTTCATATCAATAGAAGCCCAACTTCTTCCTTACTCTTTTTAGAGAGGTTTTTATACAGATGGTATTTTTTTTTTTACAAAATCTACTTGCAAGCCATTAACTGGAAGATAAAGTCAAACAAGCATACTAGCAAACACCTCTACTACACACACTATCTGAATATGAAGGGGCCTCTTCATACATCAGAGAACATTCATGAGCACAGGAAATGAGACATGCAAATCTTATTACCTTTCATCAAAGCTAAGATTGTGATCTCCAAACTGTTCCAGTAATGTTCTCTCAATTATCTTCTTTGGTGCCTGGTTTTGGATGAAGTACACAATTGCATGACGCAATCGGTAATCACATTCAGGTGGTGGATCTTCCTGGGCTAGTTTTAGCAAGCGTGTGTATTCCAATTTAATTGCCTAAATAATTTAAAGAATATACATTATTCATTTTGGCTTTTAACTCTTCAACATTGTAGACACTAACAGGATAGTTCAAATCCCATGGCCTTTTGCCTAAAAAATATTTTTTTAGCAATTCCATAAACCACACTTCTAACAAATCTGAACTACGTTAAAAAATTCCAAGCAAACAATCAAAAACCCTCAGCCAAATGGTAAAGCTGTTCCTGTCTCTCCCCAACTAAGCCTGCCAAAATCCCAGGTAGACCTTTACTTCAAAAGCAGACCCAATCCTGTGCTACATCTCCCTGAGCAAAGGTTTATCCAATTCCTAGAGAGGCTTCTGTAAGCTTTTACAGTCCAAAACCAGTATAAGATTTCATACACTTTACCAATCTCATAAGGTAAAAAAAATGTTGCATGGTTAAAATGCAAACATATGAATGAGACAAGTTCTCAGGAAAGTTTGAGGAACATGTATGATTTTTGAAACACTAAGTGAGAATTGAAAAGATCTTTTAAAAAATCTAATTGTAAGATTTCTAAAGAAAATAATACTTTAATACAAATAGTACTGGTCTTCTATAGGGCAGGACAGAGTCCTCACTGAATATTTTAGATCGATTTTTAGGTCATCAGAAGAGTTTACTTTTCCAGCTTTGCCAGCACATTAGATTTTACTGAACATGCTATACAGCATTAAACAAAAGTAACAAGAAAAATAATTAGAAATATGGTGACAAATGTTAAGATGTTCCATAATTTATCTCTCAAAACAGGGAGGAGATCAGATTGTTTGCAAACACTAAATGTCGACTTGAAACAAATAACTTAGCACAGTAGCTTCACATATTTGCAAAGTTTCAATGCAACATAAGCATAAACTAAAGCACCCAGAAAAATACCCTATTCAGTATTTCAAATTCCTTTATGTTGAAATACCTGGCAGTAGCAGGTAACTTCTTGACTTTTAACTATGAGAAATTTGGGCTCGCATCACTAGTACACATTTTGTTTCAGGGCTAAACACATGGGTAGGATACCATTCATACAGACTTAAACACAGAGCAGAGGGAGAACTTCAAAGAGAATGCTCTGCATCAATATTTTTAAATACTACTCATAGAGGACCAGTGATAAATATCAAAAGCCACAGACAGAGTTTCTATTATCTTATATCAGAAGATGTTCTACCATTAGAAAACCAACATGAACAACTACGCAAGTAACGCTGTTTATTGGGGTAGGCCAGAAACAAAAAAAATGATTGCTATTAGGCATTTAATTTTTCAAATAATTACTTAGAAGTAGGGGAAAAAAGCAACACATGCCCTCTGTTTTTATATACATATGTAAACAAAATATATTTTACTACAGACTCCTGTGTACAATTAAAAAAATAACACTATTTCTTTACACAGAATAAAGGAAAAAGGATGGTTGAAAAAAGTATCACGTGCTTTCATTTTCTCACTGAGAATGTTATATAAAATTTTAAGGCAAACATTCTGCAAGGAACTGTCTATAAAGTTTAAAGAAGGATGATTGGAAGAGGTCATTGATGAAGAAACTTCTTAATGGGTTTGTATTAGTCACGTCTCAAGCCTTTCACTCTAAAGGGGGAGTGAAACTTTAGCCGTAACAATGACCAGCATCAAATGGGTTTTATCTAAGTTCCACCAAAATAAAGACATCAAAGAAAAGAATCCACAATTTTCTGTAAACACTCACTTTATAAAAATCAAACACACGTAGAGACCCAGAGTATAACAGTATTAAAAAAATATTATAGAAGCTATTACTTAAATAATAAATAGGTTTATGGAGTAAGATGAGATTTCATCTGATACATTTCAAAATACAAATTATGTTACTAACTAGGACCGCTTCATCTGCATACATTCATACTAATGTATTCCTCAAGAATGAAGCATGTTCCACCCCTTTTAAAATACGGAAAACATGAATCAGCAAAAAATGAGTGAGGAAACTTTTTTACTCTTCAGCAATTTGGTGTCAGAACATTTTCCCATTCAAAGACAAAATTCTGTCCCCATGAAGCGAAAATGTTTTAGCATTCAAAATTAAAGACCAAAGAACACTTCAACTGAGCACTGTTTCGGTAACTCTGAAGCACTACAAAGAAATTTATTTTGAACTGCATTTCTGTTTTAAAATTATCAAAACACCCTTCCTATTCAAAAAATATTTAGCTGCAATCAAACTTTCTGGTAAAAAGTTTGATTTGACCGAATGAGGAGGGTTTTAGCAACTGAACAGAAACAACAAAAAAATGACATATTTTCATTAAGTGATACATTTGGGGGGAAAAATACAAAACAAAGCCAAAGCAGAAAACCCATCACTGAATCCAAAACAAAACCTATTTCACTAAATAGAAGATACAGCAGGTGTCTCTCCACTCTCTGAGGGCAGGCACAGTTAACAGACACAGCCCTGTAAACAAATGTTATGGTCCATTACAGGTACCAATTACAAGAACCCACACAAACAGACAAACCAACCAACCCATGAGAGTTCAATTTCTTTACCAAGGCATTTGAGAATCCTGTGGTGGTGGTGAATTGGGTTTTGTTTGTTTACTGTTTGTTTGGGGGCTTTTGTTTCTTTTGCTTTTTACAGCTTCTTCTAGTGCAACTACACCAATAAGATTAAGAAGAAAACAGATTGCTACTTAATGACAAGCAAGAAACTTCTTTCCCTGCTCCAAATCACATGAGAAGATTTTACATCATGTCAAAGTAATTCCCTTTCTAATACCCTGAAAATTCAAAAGATCATGAGCTAAAAATGCTCAGAAATTTGTATATGTAAGACAACTAACACATTTGAAAATCTGGTATCATTGTGAAGAGCCATAACCACAAAAAGCCTTATGTCTAATTCCCAGTAATAAAACACCGCATAAATAAACAGTATTGACATACATGCAGTTACACAAAGTAATTTAGATCGACTAAAAACCTTTTCAGGACTATAAAACAAGAACATCTCTGAATTAAGTAACAAATGACTAAATGCTGATGTCCCTGGGTGAAAAAAAAACCTAATGTCCCAAACAGTATAGCAAAGGCATGGGTTCTGTTACCAACAGGGGAAAATAATATATATTCTTATTGATTACATATCTAAATTTCATGCTACTATGATTAGAAAGCTAAAATGCAGAAAGGTATATAAGGTACTAATATCAATGCAGTGTACTGCTGAATTGACAGGGAAATAGCCTGGTTTTCAAAAGGGAGAAGCATCTAAATGGAGGACTGATATCAGAGTATGTATAAATGCTGGAACAGCCTTAATATGCATTAAAGGATCGAGGGAGAAGCTTATCTAACAACAAAAGTCAGAGGAGAAAAAGTTGAAAATGTTAGTTGTACCTTAAAGAACCCTGCTTCTGGCCCACACCTGTCATAAACATTCCTGGCTTTACCTATAGCCATGATAATACCTTGCATGTTCGGGGTCAGCATGACCTGCCACAAGGGATTTAAGGTAAAAGTTTTGAATGATTAATATTTTAATGACCAAATTCAATATGCTTTTAGTCTCATGCAAGATAAAATGCAACTTAATGCATGCATACATTGAAATGGCACATTTCAATACAGATCTGGTGTACACATTCTGCAAGTCAATCATTGGCATGTGTATATATTTTTACTGTAACGACATATGATTACAGGAAGCTTACAAAAACAAAACAAACAAACAAAAAAAACAACCCACAAAAAACCCCAAAAGAACTATGTCAAAACAATTTAAAAGTTACACAGTCAAAACTTCCCAGGAAAGGAACATGCATCCTTCAGCATTAGTATCCATCAGAAACTACATATTGAAGAGTGCTACCCGTGGCCAGTTTCAAGAAGAAAAATCAACCAATCACACTTTCTGTACGCTATTATATACATTATAGTAAAAACATAGTAAACTACACCGCCTGTATTTTATGCATATTTCAATATCTAAATCAGGGACCCCACTGCTGAAAATACAACTGGTCCCCAAAACATTTGCAGACAAATTCTCAAAACATTTAACAAACACAAAGCCAAACATAAAACACACATCTCACAGCTATCCATACCAGTTATATACAAACAATTTGATACATCTTGTTAACTCAAACAGGCCTTTCCCCTTTGTTATCTGTGAGTAAAGAAAAACTCCCTCTCTCCCTGCCCAAGGTACAGCTGGCACAGTAACTGGCACAGCAACAAAAGACAAAAAACCCTAAACCTTCTGGAAGGGTTTCCCACACAAGAACATTAAAAAACTAAGTGAATACACTAACAAACAGAACATGGAAATAGGGAAGAAAGTTAGCATCCTCTAGAAAGAGGAAAAGTATGGGAACAACAGTAGGGAAAACAACAAGCCAAACTCAGTGTGATGATGTTAATTAAGTAATTTTATTCCCCATCCCATACTCCTAGTTACAACTGATCACATTTACAGGGCAGAATGACCTGAAATACTGATTTGCCTAGGAAAGCAAATGCTCCCCATAGTCCACCCAAGAACACATGCTTAGACACCTGAGAATATGGGCTGCAACAATGCTATCCCCAGCCAAAACAAACATTGAGTAAACAGTGCCAAGGCCGGACAGTTTGATGGCCTGTGAAGGTAGGTTTCTCAGGATACCATGGGCAGATAACATCTGTTCCTCAAGTAGTACTAGGTACGCACACCATCCTGGGTTTGATTTGAGGAGGAGGGCAACAACTTTTGGTTTTTGTTTCTTAAGCTTTGGAAGAGTCGGCTCCACCAGCCGTTATCAGTTTCAGGTTATTTCCATGGATAATTTAATCCTTTAAGTTTGAAAAGCTTAACCTTGGCATTGGCAAATAAGGTATCCGACTTGAATTTTAGCTTTACTGGACTGACAAGAAAGCACAAACATTAAGATCACTTGCTATCCTGTCATTTTTTAAAGAATGTAGTAGTCCACAACCTAGGACCAGCATTTCAAATGATATCTGGCCTAACACAAACACTCAACTTCCACAGCTAAAAAGACAAATACACCTCCAGTGTAAATGGTACCATGCAAAGCGTGCCCAATTAGAGTAGCTAGTGATTTCCTTTCTCATTTCATTACAAACTAAGACATTGTTAAAGTAACAAGTCACTAAGCATTTAGTTTTGCAGAAATCTGTTAAGTGCCACGATGTGCAAACATGCCAAAAATTCTCATCAGGCAGGCAGCACAAAAAAGCACCGAGAAGGAGCGGTGCACACAACTGCAATCAAATGTACCTCATCGTCATAACCCCCCTCCTCTGACTCAATCACAAAAGTCCCTACATCGGGAATCGCCACCTCTACAACTCGCTGGTTAGGAGCTGGTTGAGCTGGGGCATTATCAGCTTTCTGCAGAAAAAAACCATTATCAGTATGTGAGTGGGAAAAAAAAAAATTAAATAATCAGAAAATAAGTGAAAATTATGGAAAGGCGCAAACTGATGCTGATCAAGTCAAATCATGTGCACTGCTGAAATTCTGAGGAAAAATTACATATCTCACTTGTATACTCTAATTACTTACAGTTTCTTAACTTTTAAGTACATTCTAAAATTAAGCCATTAATTATTAAAAAAAACCCCATTTCATTCATTGTCTATTCACCCATCTACAGGTTAGTATGCCAGTATTGCAACTTTAACATCCGCTACCAATTCCAGGCAGTTGTTAAAGGATGTGAACCCACCACTTCTTTTCATACATTTCACCAAAAAGATAATAAACATCCAAAGCATCTGATGAATTCATACTAAGGGATAGCAACAAGCCAAAGGCTAACATCCTTTAATACTTTGAGAGAAAAAAAGCCTCAGCAATCAAGGCATTTGAAAATATATTTAAAGGTGCATTACATCCAACTGGTTTATTTTTCTAGAAGGCTAATTACACAGAAAAACGGGAGAAGATTATGCTAGTCACCAAAATTCTTGCTATGTTGAAGTAAGTTTTAAATAATGGAGACAAATCACGGTTCCCATGGTCTATCATCATATAATAGCCAGTTTACAACATTTGCAGAACTTAAACCTTGAGTCTAATCTGAGCAGAGTGCCATGCTACTTGTTCTGCAACTATTACAATAGTCTCATTTTTAACAAAGATTCCAGAAACACAGAGTATCTATTTACACCCAGCACCATATAAATACAAAAGAAGACTGTGCAATCAGAGGGCAGAAAAAAAGGACAAAAGAGCAGAAAACAGACACAAATTATCATGTGGTGGCTAACCTACAGTCCTGTTTGTTGCATGGCCTGATGTTGGCTTTCCTTCTTTTAAAACAGACGAACAGAAAGTGAATGAAAGGAATATATACCTGCATGTCAGAATGCACATGGAAATAGAATAATTAAAGAACATGCTGATAAACTGAGAAGGAAGCACAATTCTGCCTAAGTGAAACTTGGGTATACAGAGATGTCGTGGTTTAAGTTCTAAGGCTGATCACTGTGCAAAGTGTCACTAGCCTAAACTAAAACACTTGATCTGTAGAACTAACTCTGTAAGAATCTTCCCCATCCCACCAGGACAGATGCCCACAGACCCTAGAATGAGGACAGCACCATGCAAGACATTTTATTATTGGTTTAGTATCTTCAGAACTACCCCTTCAGGCGGGGGTAACTCATTAAACACATTCCCCCTACTCCGTTCTGTGTTCTGAGAACTCAAAACCATCAAGATATGCAGTAGCCTAAAACATTAGTGGTAGAGCATCTTTTCCTCCAGGGTTGGAATAGCTACCCTCTTGCCTTTGATTTCAGTTTAGCAGAGAAAGCGCTCTTCTCTGCTTTCCTGACATCACAGGAGAGAGGAATGGAAAACACGTCCCATGTAAGAGTCAAGCTGTCACCTTATTTTCAGAGATTTTAAGTGGACTTTCCTGTTGGCCTCAAAGATACCTAGGGCTAGACTGCTTTTGCTTAATGAGGACCTGAACTTCGGAAGCATGCTTCAAATTTTGCACAGACCTAAACTGTACATATCTCCAGTGGTTACTAGGGGTGCCTAAAGAAGCTATACTATACATTTCATATGTTTTAGCCTTACAGATACAGTTCCGAGACAGATGCATATACTGTGTTAAAGGCACTTGCTTTTGTGGCAAATACATTGGTTATTTATATACATATAGGGAAGCAAAAAAAATATTTGCTGAAAGAAAAAACTGTTAAATATTAGTTTCACTAATAACTTACATAGTAGTCAATTTCCAATTCCTACTAGTATTTGTTGTATGAAAACAGAATCATCTAGCACTAATTCTTATAACCATGTTAATATATGCTTCTGATGAATCACAAGAAATAATTTTCAAGTTGTGAATTTGCATTAAACCTACAAATATTGTTGGGAAAAAAAAAAAAAAACCAACCAAACTTTTCCTCGAAAGCAACTTTAGCTTCCATAGGTCTTTCAAAGGAACTCAATTATAATCTTATATTTCTCAGATAAAAAAACTGAATGTCTGAAGAAGTATTTTTTTAAGTCTTTTACATGGACTGTCAATGTTTTCTCCTCAAAAACAAATGGAACCATCTAACGTTTTGAAAAGATGGTGGGCACAAACACATGATTGTCATTTGAACAATATGCTGTACTCTTGACAAATACTTAAATCACGTAAAGGACATCTACGTATTTTTCTTCTACTACACCCCTTACTATAGTACACTCCTTCTGAAAGGACTCTAGTGTTGGGCAGTCCCTGAAGAAACAGCAATTTTCAGTTCAAAGTTTCCACACACACCCGCTTTTAGCAGCTATTGTATCATTTCCACTTGGAAAATAAAAACAAAAGTAGCATTCCAAGCTTCAAATTATCCTCACCGTATCCATTATAGCTTCTGGACCTCTATCTTCTTGTTCAGCTAAAGCTTTATTGATTGCTTGTACAGAATCTTCTTTTAAGTGCTTTGAAATATCAGTTCTTGATGGCTGCTCTAAATATTCTGGTTCTCCTGCTTGAACTTCGTGAATAGAAATAAGATAAAAATTTTGTGTGTTAACATAAGCATAAGTTTTGAATTGATTAGTTGCATTTGGATCATCATCTCATAGATAAGGTAATCCACACAGAAAATGCAGGGTAGGTCACACCATTCACAAATACAACTTTATACCAGTCTTAGTCTCAGGTCATTTTAACACTTACATATAAAAATGGGCCCATGATTTTAAATTAAGAAAAATAGACCCGTCCTGTCTATAGACCCACGAAGGCTCTTGAGTGGTGGGTACTCATCAATCATATGGGGGAATACTGGGAATAAAGATGAGATCCTACTTGGACATTCCAATATATGGAATGACCTACAGCCACTTGAGTGCCAGATGTATTTTTACTTCACAAAATTACCAACACATTATATTCTTCTGTGTAAGGGAAATCTCAGTGTCTCCCTCACTTCAGGGAAGCAAAATTGATTAGCATAAATAGCATCTTTTATTCCTTATATGATGAAAGCAGATTTGGCAAACATGACATTCATTTAGTACTTTCCATTACTAACAAAAGAACTAAAACCAGTCTCAAAGTGTCTGTGAAGTAAAAACATATAGAAGATATGAAGTCATTCTCCATAGTTTGCAAAAAGAGAAATGTCATTAAACCACTGCACTTTTTACATTCAGTTTGTAGTCATAATTATGATAAATATATGCTTAGTCTTAGCGACTGAAGAACTACGAGAATATCTGGACAGCAGTCTCATTACACAAATCCATTGTGCCATCTTTCACATAATGTACATACTGCATTCTGCAATGGACCACAAGGTGGATGTAACCTAAAACCCAACAGCTTTTTCTGTGTCAAAGCAGGCATATGTTTTATAGTCAGACTGCCAGTGGTCTTTATTAGCTGGGTTTCTAACAGCACTGGCCTCAGTGTTGCTGTTCAGAGTATTTTCCACAGTTAACACCCTTCTTTTTACATAGTAATTTCTTAAGCAGGCCCTACTATTGCTGAATCTATTCAATACATCACACCAAGTAAATTATTCTTCTCTTCAGCTCTAAATTTTGTCCTAATTTAAAATGTGAAGGAAGGTCTTCTACTCAATCCCTCTGAATAGAGAAAAATACATCGCTTATCGACTAATAAATTTCAAAGATGACTTTTTCTATGGAAAAAGCAGAAGAGCCAAGACTTTTTTTTCTTTTTAAATAAAAAAATAAAATGCAAACAAACTCCCAGATTAACCTTCAAGTACAGTTACCTTGGCCAAGTAAATAGTTATCATTAAAGATGACAAAAATTAACTACTTCTTCCTCTCTTAAACTGCAAAACAGCATATACAAAAGCCAGTGATTTTTTTTGTTCTACTCCTTTTACAAACAGACAGAAGAAGCTAACCTGGAGCAGGCGAGGGTGCTGGTGCCCTGGGTATCTGAGATAACAACTTCTCCTGCTGTGCCTTCTGAGCGAGTTCTGCATCCCATTCTTCAAGTTCTTTTTCAAAACGTTTGTTGTCTTCCTTGACATAATCCCTTAGATCAGAAGGTAGCGTGTCCATTCCAACAAGGATCTGTCCTGTTTCTTTGTTAAACTCCTCTGCGGTAACATGAAATACAAATTTCAGAAAAAGAAAGAATAGTGGAAGAGGAAATATGTTTAACAGATTTCCTCAACTGAATTACTAAAAACATACAGTACAGCATCAAAATGCCAAAGCTGTATTACTTTTGACTGATTTTACTATTGGTCAGACACCTTCTGCTACTGAGATGTGTGGCTACTGCTCTGCTCTTGTGATCTTTGGATTATATGTTCTTGGGCACCACAAGATCACTACCATTTTGAAAAATGAACCTCTTGGGCCATGAGCACCCTGTAACCGTGAACATTCAGTAAAAAAAAAAAACATCACAAAACCACACTATAGCTTGATTACTGCCACACAGAGCTGGACACAACTCAACTTGCCAGCAGAAAAGGGGAAGGAGAGTGGGCCTCCAGGGATTTGGAAGGTTAAATGCCAAGAACACCAGCTACTTTGAGTAATCTTCCTTTTTGCTTTGAGAACGGTCTCTGCAAGAGTATCTCAGATACTAGGGGATCAATTGTCTGTAACTGACCCACAGCAAACAGGCCTCAAACTTAATTAAGAGTGGTACAGCCCCCCTACAGGGCCCATAAACCCTATGGCCACAAGTCCACTACTAATCTGTTAATCTAGATTAATATCGGTTCTCATTTAAAAACTGAACAAATGTGTACACTCGAGCTTTCTGCCCTATGAAAAAATAGGAACTTGAGCATTTTCCACCACTTGTTATTGAATCTCTGGCCATTTTCACAGCCAGAGCTCTCTATGTGCCATTATCAGGCCCCACAAAGTTCATGCTAAGGGACCTTTACCCTCTCTCCAAAAACTTCCATACAAGTCTTATAGTTACATACTACTACGTAATGTGAAAAAAATTTCCCAATCCACGTATGACTTTGGTTTAACATGTGGTTAGTAAGGCCACAGTATTCACATTTCAACATGAAATTGCTAAATGTTTACAAATTAGCAAACATAGTTTATTTTGCTCTCTTAATAATGCTGAAATACTGGCATTATCTTTATTAATCTAGAAGCTGAAGAGCAATTGTTCCACACACAAAAAACAATGTGACCAACAGTTATGAACAGAAATAGAATCTTAGTAATTATTAAGAAAAACCATTTCAAAAATCTGGAAATCCATGCAAAAGAATCTCAATTTATCAATATATTCAGCATATTAGGCTATTCTATATCATGCAGAAAGCATATCCACAACATTACCTTGTATCAAGTATTGCTCCTTATCATTGATATACATTAAGCAATATGCACTCGCATTCCTGTAACCACCGAAAGAGTCCCGTTCCAACTCTTCCCAAGTTGACTTTGTCACAGAAATATCGTTGTATTTCATCCATCTGTTTTGGTGATGGTCATAAATATATGCCCAGTAGTGTCCTGCATTAGCTTGACCTTCATGAACTAGCACAGCATGCAACCTGTAAGGAACCTTAAAAAAAACAAACAAAACAAAACAAAACAACCCACAAAATGTCAAACTCTTCTTGCAAGCATTTAGTTCCCACTACCTGCCAGTGGTAACAGCTACATTAAATAAAAGAAACAAAACCAAAATTAAACAGGATCAAAACACACCACAAAGGAAAACTAAAAAGGTAAAACTACCAACCCACTGAGCAAAAGGACTTTGAACCATTTTACTTACCGCTACTTATCACAAAAGATCTTAAAAACACTAGTGAGCATAAATGTCTACTCTGCTGCCTTCATTGCCAGGCATCCTCTTTTCTTAATTCCTTAATATTCCTACTTCCCTTGTATCTACAGAAACCCTCAAATATGTCAGCCTTGAGTGTCCATGATTTGCTCCAGTTCTGACTTTGTAAACTTGCCCTGAAGTCTGGAAAGGCACATGCAAATTCAAGGTAAACAACTCTGTGCTTTCTATGTGCCACTAAGAGTTTATTTAAAGAAATACCTGGGAGTTGAATACTGCTATTACCCAAATTTAATTTTTTTTACAGTAGAATAGGAATAAAACTGTTTTCCATTATTTTAACCATATTAGTGGAAGCATTGCTAAGAGAAGCATGGAACACATGAAGAGGACCTCACTACTCCTGTGGCAAAGAAGGAAGATACCATTTCCCAGGATCAACCTAAAAAGTATTCCATGTATTCATTGACAAGTAAGAAGAATGGGAAACTTTGTTTCTATGTAAGTAGTTGGAAATCTGAAGGAAAGAGAAGCAGAATGTAGGAGTGCTTCCTTACTTTTAAGTGTTTGAAAAACACATGCTGCTCATTTTAACCTGCTGAAACAGCACACACAACATAAAAGAGAAAACCAATCTCCCCTGCTATGCACAGTACGCCTGAATGACAACAGCTCAGCTAGGATGAAAACCCTGAAACCATGTTCTACTGGTGTCACAGTCTGGATGGTAGATAAACAGTCTATTTAACACAACGTGCACTAAATATTTGTTGCAAAAAATATTTCAGCACCACAATAATCAGTAACTGTAAATAAATATGTAACTATGACTTCATAAACTCCCTGAAGTTATTTTTAGCCTGATCATTCTCTTCCAGGCTATATGCAAGTGCTGGAGATTTTGCAACCTTCCTTGAACTATAAAGCTGACTGACTGCACAGCAGCTGGAATCAAACAGCCTGTCATCCCAGAGACCAAAGCACACAGTAAATCTCCCAAGCACAAGAAGCACACACAGAAGAAATCTTAGCAAGTCCTTAAATCTGAATGCTCTGAGGTTTTTAACATCTGTTATCAAAACAGTGTGAAAGCCTTCTTAAAATGATTGCAAGCCCATGCATATGCACATAAATACATAAAGATCCTGATTAAAAAATAAATAAATAAAAGGTAAGCGAAGTCTCTTCATACTTTGGCAATAAAATTTCCTCACTCCAAAATAGGGCATTAAAATCCCAGCTGAATTTGAATCGTTTTACTTAAAACCATGCTACTAACAGGGTCAGCTGGAGGCCCCCTACCCTTTCCTCCAGTTCTGGAGAACCAGCTGTCAGCCATTCATGCTGAGCTTCCAGGAAGGTTCTCCAGACAGGTCTGTGACTGGGAGACAGGTGAGTCCAGTGCCAACGGGCATCTCTTGTGATAAGCCATAATATCAACAGTAATTAACAGTACAGGGCAACACATCCAGTAAATAGCTGGCATTAAACTTCTTAGCTCACACTAATCTCACTCATGAAACAGAAATGGAGCTTCACCAACCTCTTCACATGTAGCTACAGAACAGATATATCAAAGCTGATATATCAAAGATGAATTCCCACAGGAAAAACAGGTGTGTCTCTTTAACGAGGGAAATAAGTAAGCAGCTGATGAAACTTATTCAGGAGGACAAGACAATATAAAAATTTTAAGAATATATTTCATATGACAATTTGACAAGGGTTTTATGAGCAACTGTAATTTCCTTAGAATAAAAAAGGACACAAGGAGAAGAGAAACTTCTTAAATAATTCATAAAAACACTAGGAAATATCCCACAAATGTAATATGCTTTACTTGGAAAGTCTAGTTTTGTGTGCCCAGACCTTATAGACTCATGAGAGAAAAGCTTTCAATGCTGCAATCTTACCAATCAGAGGATAACATCAATGTGAAACTGCTCCCATAGAATGGGGCAATACTGAGCTATCCAACTGTCCAGCTGCAGAGTTAGGTAGCAAAAGCAGACAGCTGTATGCACCTGCTTCCTTCCTATTGTGCCAAAACACCCACAGGGACAAAATGGGCTGAGCTGTGGAAGGGCAGCTTTCTTTGCCAGCCTAAGATTTCTGATGGGTTCAGTACCTACCTGTTCTGTAACTATCACTTAACACACCTCGCTACTTTCAGACACAGAACAGGAACACCCTCTACAAATCTATATACCGTTTTCATCCTCCTGTTTCTAGAATCTGTTTCAAAACAAAACCAAAAACATCTACTTTATGTTATAAAAGTCTGCGCTAGGACAAGGTGTTTTCCTAAGTAATCCCCTTTTTCCATTGTAGTGATTGCTGACATATCTTCACCATGCAGTATTTCCTCCTGTAACACCTAAGCCAACACAGGTAAGCTGTTTGGATGTGAAATTAACAAATTACTTCATTTTGCTGTAAGATGATATGTAGCCTGTAGCCCTCCTGTTACAACACGAATATTCCACTAAAGAAAATGCCTGCCAGTAGCAAGCTTAAAGAAAGCCATCTAGGCAAGTCTGCCTGAAATCCTTAACATCAGAGTTCAGCTGCCAGGAAGTATTACAAGCCATGTACAAAATGAAGACATACCTCAAGGAAAACTGTAAGCTGAACAGATCTTACATGGAAGGAAAATAGTTCTTTTTCCTAACAAAGTAGCAGAGGAAGTAAACTTTAAGCTTAAAATCTGTCAAAGTGAGTGAACACAAACATGTGAACGTAAGAAATACCAGAGGAGCCGCGACTCCATAGTAAAGCATTCTAAAAACGCTGTTCAGATTACACAGCATGAGAATCTCCCTAAAAGGCATCTTAGACTAATAGTCAAGGTTGTGACTGATACTAAATCTAGACAGAGGGTTTTGTTGGGTTTTTTTAATAGAAAAGAAAAAAAAAAAAAAAACAAAAAACAAACCAAAACAACAAGCCCACTGGCATTATTAACTACAAATTTAAATCAGGAGCCTTGAATTCCTAAGTATTAGTATGGAAGTTGCAATACATAAATGCAATAAGCATTGAAGTATAAAAATAATTGTTTCCTATGTCTAATGCTTTGCCACCTTAAAGCCATAAGATTACCTAGCAATATGGTCAAATCAGGGTGAGAAAATTTTATTGTGTTATACAAAACCTGAAGTTCCGCATTCAAGTCAAGAAAGTGGATCAGAAATAGCACATATTTGGGCTTTTCATCACAAAGCTGCTTAAACTCAAGTATGCCACCTGTAAAATACTGTAATACTCTCTTTTATCTGACTCTGCTTAATTAACAGGTTTGCAAAACCCATTATGACTTTCCAATGAAATTTCTCAAGCTACTATATATAATTGTGGTATACCTGCTCTATTTTCAAGCACCAAAGAACTTTAATAAAAGTGACAAGAAGGATTTGTTTCATTTCATGCAGAAATTGTACTTACTTGGACCATTGTTTTGTCAGAGTACATCAATTCAATTGTCCGATGTATTCTAGATATACTTTCTTGTAAATCTAAAAGAGAAATAAAAAAAGAAGCTCTCTTCCATGAGGCTGCATAACTGCACATGGCTTCATCTTTATTTTATCTCATTAAAAGCCAAACAAGGGTACATTTCACACTTAGTGTATCTGTTTTTCTATCTACATGCCAAACACTAAACCTTCTCAGATGATAAAGCAGCGACAGTGATTCATAATATTCTGCTGCTAGCTTCCTAGAGCTCAACCAAGTCCACCCCTGCTGGAACAACAACTCCCCTTGTTTTCCTCAGAGCAACAGAACAGACTGTAAGCTCTACCCACTCCAAAAAGCCTTTGCTTAGAAATTTGCTGAATTTTCCCATATGGAAGGGGTCACTCTATCTGAAACTCCCCTGCAGCACCAAGTCAAAGCATGGGCCCAGCCAGTACCACACTGACAGCTCACACAACTGCAGACTTTTTTTGGCATGGATCACACTTTATTTCATTCTACTCCCCCCAACACAATGCACACAGAAACCTGCATTGAAACACTGTGTACACCCAACTCAACACCCAGTATGCTTCTTCAGTTCATATACCTCCATTCTACTACAACCTCTAACTTCCCTTCCTATTTGTTAAAGGTAGGTTTAGAAATACAAAACAAGCAACTCAACACACACATGGGTGTTAAGGTGATTTCCCACACTTCCACAACTCCTTTCCAATGGCAATAATATTCACCAGCTTGTGGCACTACCTCTAGTGTCATTCTCTACTTCAGTCCTCCAGCGATGTAAACAGCCTTCTAGGACAGACAGCTCTTCCTCAGTGATGTGCCTCGGTGCCGGATGCATTGGCAGATCAGGAGGAATTCGTGATTGTGTGAATGGTTTATGTATTACTGATCTTTGTACAGGAGATGTGCTTGGAACATCTGATGATGAAGGTCCCTGCTGCTCTATAGTGCTGCGTTCATTCAAAACATGAAATTAAAAAAAATGAATCATCATGTATACAAACTAAAAGCCACACCATAAAAATAAGCTTTTCGTCTGAAAACAGAAATTTTAAAGGTAATAATTTCCTACAATGCAATCCAGGAAAGGTCCTACAACATCAATATGGCATTAATATGTAAATCCTGGAAACCTGGTGGCGTACTACACATGAGCACAACAATAACTCTGGTTGCCATTCCCAAAGATAAAGGAACCTGAGTTGGATAGGCCAAGCTACAGTCTGCTTTACTTGAAATGCTATTCAACACTTTCATATAACATCATGCAAGTAATCACTGTGGTTTGAAACATTTATTGACAAACTGGAGAGAGGAAAATCACAGCAGCTTGTCTTATGGCCCACTGACCATAAAATCCTAAAAATCCATAAAATCACTTACCTACCATTTATGTTAACTGAATAGCAACAGTGAAGGGACCTCTGATACATACGGCACACTGGAAATATAGCACCAAGCCATCTAAATTTGTTCCAAACACATCTCCTAACTCAAATGGCAAAGCAGCCATGAAAACTAGGAAAATTCTACAAGAGCAGCGGCATATTAAAACGACAACCTGTTTGTCCTGGGTTCAGCTCTCTTCCCATCAGTGAGACCACCCATATGTAATCATACACTAACAAAAACCTGAAGACCTTTCTAGCGTTTTACTTCGTGTACTGACATTTTACATTGTGTACAACATCATGATACAGCCTGAGGAACCTGGATTCTTCAGTAGTTTAAAAAGTTCTGAGAACATCAAGAGCTGACAGTGTCACTCCACATGCTGCTGTGTTTCCACAGATTTACAAAAGTATTAATACTTACATTTTTACAGAACAAACTTCCTTTATAGGAATTTCAACAAAGCATATCACTCCTGATCCTGTATTTCATGCAAACAATGGTAGCTTTTAACAGTTTGTCTTCTCTTATCATCATGATTTCTACATCATACTAGTAAGACATGTGAAATCTTTCAAAGGCTTTTCAGATTCATTTACTTGTCTGAACTACAAAGTTAACCATCTTGACTGGACCAGAACCTGAAACTCTACTTTCCAAATACCATATAAAAAGCTGTGTTATAAACTGCCAGTGACCACCTAACCAAATCTGACCCTATGTTATACTCTACTAACTGCTAGTCATACTTACTAGCTTCAATTAATGAGAAAAATTACATTATTGGAGCTTTATCTGCCTGGTATGTTGGCCACTCTGTGTTGAAAAAGTCAGACTGTTAGATTCCTGGCAAACTGTGAGAAGTGTGAGTTGCAAAGCAGAAATGGAGCTTAACTCTTGGGCTAAATCAACAGATAAGTAGTACACGAGAAACCTTGAAGCTATGCAGCACATACATACTGACCAAATTAAGATTATTAAACAACGAATTTGGGAAGCAGTGACTTCACCAGATATTGTGTCTATCTGGAATTTTAGGTGGAATTGTGCTTTATTCGAAAATAGTAGTTCTCCACCTAAAGGCATTTTCCTAAGCACATGAAACAAACTCAGATTATTAACATTTTGTTTTACTTAAGTTATCTGTTGGGCTGAAAAATACTTCTAGGAAGAAAGCAGGAACTTTACCCCTTAGGATATGCCTAGTTGTATTAAACTGGTGACCATGGCAGATAAGCTTCCTCCCCTGTCTCTCAGTGGCTGGGTTAGCACCCGAGGAGACGACTGGCCTCTTGCCTTGGGAGAGCAGGAAGAGGCAGCTCTTACCTGGGTGGCGTCTGGGCCGGCAGCATGCCGCTGGCAGGGGCACTAGCACCCAGGTCATCAACCGGAGACGTGCACACCGGCTTGCTGGAGGCAAACTCCAAGGCGTACTGCAGGACATCTACCAAGGGGAATCGTTTAGGACCAGAACCATAGCTTAAATATCTGTTAACCATAAAATGTATTACTATGACTATAGCTGAAACAAAATAAAAAAAAAAAAAAAAAGAAAAAAAAGGATTTTTATTTTTTCTGGTTGACTGCAATTAAATAAAGCAACCTTTTCCTAACATGTTTCATGCATTAGAATTACTGCCCTTATACAGAGTTTCCAAGGAAAACAGTAGTAGAAAAGAGATGCAGAAGGGTAATCTAGAGCAAAAACGACATACAAAGTGTATAGTTGCAAGGACTGATTCTATGTAGCCCATAATATTATTTGCATTTACAGTTATCTATAGTACCGTTCTAATCTCTGTTGTAAAACTGTGAGGTACTCTTTGAGTCTCTTGATTTCATCCCGTTTAATTCTTGTTATTTCTCTGTTTTTGTGCATGTATCTGTAAAACATGAAATTTAGAAAGAGGTGTCAGCCCACAGTATCCAAGCACTGAAACTGAGGTCTGTACCCATCAGCCATACCACTTAGCGCTAATAAGAACTCACACTCTCTAGAACCTACAATATACTAAGCAGTAAAACAGAACTGAGAAGGAAATGGTAAAACCTTCCCTCCCACACTTTCAGAAGATGCTTTATTCCCCCAGTGTCAAAAGCTCTGTTCATACTATGTATGACAAACATGTATTGGAAAGCTTCTAAACTAAGTGGTTTAAGAGGCAACCACATAGCAATACTCCTGTTTCATTAATCAGGCTCACAAATAAACCCTCAGCATCTAAGTGAAGGCCATCTTAGTATCTCACCTCTACACATAAAGAGCATGCACTGATGCTAAGAATCCTCTTCAAACCATGCAGTCTATGCAGAATACCATGAAATAGCTGACTTCTCACCCTCCTTCCCCATTGGACCCATAAACAGTGTGATTATTCAGAGTATTTTTCCTGAGTACACCACTACCTAGCAATAAATAAAAGACTGAAGTGCAAGAAGGTTCTGGCACAATGTAGCAGTACGTCTTAAATTGTTATCTACTTGTATTTTCTGAAATAGATGAAACCCATGAAAATTTTAACTTGTTTAGCTGGAGAAGAAATTTACCATGATTTAAGCAAGGATAAAATGCACCAGCAACTTTACCAAACTCATGAGATGTAATTTATATTCATAGTAGGATGTGGTTGATAATATTATACTGTACCTGTCCAGATACAAAATTGGAGGAAATTCTAGTTTGTTATGTATCTTCTCTGGTCTCCCCAAAGCCTGATTAAACTCAAATCTTGATAGCTCAAAAGTTAAGACAGGAGGAAGCTCAGTGAACCAGTGCTGAATAAAAGAAAAAACAGAAAACCCCACAATGAATGCCTTCCAGTACCAGAACATTAGTAATAATGGTACAATACCTGCAGACTGAGAGAGGTATAAGAGAAACCGGTTTTAGAGGGAGGATCAGCATAAGCTTTACAAAGTTCCTATCCTTCCCCTTCACTGTAAACAGAGACCATATGTCACCCATGCTGCATCAGAGCTTTCCCACTCATCTATCAGTATCTGTGTTAAAGCAGAACACGCACAAAAGCTTCTTCCTTTCACATTTATCTTGCTTGTACTAGAAGCGGCCCACACTTGAACCCACCTGCCTTGCCAACTGTCCTGTCCTCTTTTAACTCGCCCATGCCACTGAAAGGGTTGTTTACACTGTATCAAGTGCTCTTCCCGCTAGTTCCCTGAGGCTCAAGTTTCTGACCCTTCCATTCACCCGGTATCACTCAGAGTTGCCAGTGACCTCCTCTGAAGCAGGACCAGTGAGTACTCTGGGCTGTGTGAGACCAGCTCTCTTGGCAGTGTGAAACTCACACTTTTTCTTGAAATCTCCTCTGTACTAACAACCTCTCCTGAAGGCTCATGTCATTAACCACTGCTAATCCATCCACGGACCAACCCATGTTATCACCACCTTATCCTAGTCTGCTTTGAGTATTCAGTACGGGTCTGACCTTGTTCCTCATTTCTTTCTTTACATACTTGGTTTCCCAAGTACAAGACGAATTCAGTCTTAGTAACAACCGAAACATCAGTGTGTTATCAGCATTAGTCTCAGACTACGGCCAAACACAGCACTGTACCAGCTACTAGAAAGAACATTAACTCTATCCCCGCTGAAACCAGGACACTAAACATCCACTTAAGCTTCCCTGATTGCCACAGACACCATTGCCACATACTTCTGACACTGATGTCCATAGCCTACAAGTGGCATTTGACTCAGGGCTTGCTTCAAGTTCTCCTATCCAGCCAAATGTCTTGAATAGTCTTTTCATACAAGACCTCCAAGACAGCCTTTTTCTTCTGTGCTCGTGGCTAAATTTCAGGTCCAGGTTCTCATCACTCCACATCTCAGCGCAATGCTTCCTCTCTTCTCTCCTTGCCTGGCCTTAGTGCAGGTAGCCTTGTCACGCTAATAGATTTCCAGGATTTTGCTGAATTTTCCTAGTTCATTGTCTTCAGCATCACTCCTTTCATCTGCTTACATAAAAAATGAGCTGCCTTCTCTTTTGTTGCCTATGTCAGCCTCCACTAATCACCTTTTCAGTTTTAAAGGAGATCATAACATTTCTCTTGCAGCAACTTCATGCAGCAATCGATTTCAATGCTAAAGTCAGCAAAGCCACGCCACAACCCTTCCCCCTTAAACTCTTTTTATTGCAAGGCCCCCAAATTCCTTGATGATGACTCAGCTGCTGATGCCCTGAAGTTTACCAACCATGATGCTGACAAACATTCTCTCATTTTCCCTATCTTCTAACTCCAAGTATGTGCAATCAATGTCCATCTTCTCTTGAATTTAGATTTAAGTTCCTTGGGACAGCGAATGTCTCTTTCTTTGCTTGTACATTAGCTTGCTTGCTGACACCAAACTCTACGGCTGAGGCTTTTAGGCATTATGATAATAACATTAATAATAATAATAGCAGCAACAATAATGATAATAAACAAGCTAAATACCCCATTCAAGGCAGTGGTGAAAGCAACAAAGAAAAGTAGAATGTTACTTTCAGGATCTTTCCATACATGCGACTACCATGCTAATATTATTTTCTTTAAGCTTTGATATCTACCATCTTGGATGAATGTCACTTGAAGTCTCTGTTCAGCAGAGTCAGACTCTGATAAAACTAGAAGAAATACAGCTTCCTTCATTACTTCCAAACTTTCCAATGCCCTGTAACCCCTTTGAGGCATTATGTTTAAACATAACTACTAACAGCAGCCACCACTATAAATAAATTACTTCAGTTCAGGGAAATGTAATCGATTTACTTGGCTCTGGTAATAATGCAGTAATGTTCTTCTAGATTTGGACTTAACACATTACCTTTCCTGTTTTGCCACTGTTGTCAATCTGTCATACGACTATTTCACTTCCATTTCCACATGCTAAGAAGCCAAGCTGATTAAAACCCTGACAGTTTCAAAACCCACAAATCTTAACACTCTAGACCCCAAAATTACAAGTGAAAAAAAAAAACAAAAACCCACCTCAAAATCAGAACAAAACAAAACAAAAAACAAGTCTGACATTTCCAGTCAAGCATTTATAACTGAACTGACATTTTATGCATGAATGCACACAGGTTTTAACTGCAAGACAATCTTCAGTCCATAAGATAAACAATCGTACTCTTGTAGTAGGTACATAAAAGATTTCAACTTGCATAAAGGAACTGAGCTTTGTGTTGTACTAAGATATTTATGAGATTATTTTTTTTTCAGTTATATTTCAGGAACTATGCTCAGTGTAATAAGACATTTCTACAAGTGCTGGAATGAAAAAATAAAAATAAAGAATGGAAACATCATGCAAAAGAAGAACACATCAAGTACGATGTGTAAATACATCTGAAAATGTTTCTTAACATCCACTTTGGTTGATCAATATTTGATCAGCAATAGCTGACCAGAAAACCGAACTGCAAAAAGGACACTATAAAACTTCCGTTGATAACACAAAATTGGAAATAGAAATTTAGACTGGAGGATGATTTCCATGTGCACACTAGGCTTAGTAATGACACCCTTTGTGTATGTTGGTATGATTTAAAGGAAGAAAAATTTCATCACTGCAAAAGACTGACACGAAGGAAAAACTATACCTGAACTTTTTACTTACGTATAAGAAACCTCCGAAGATACCAGATTTTTATAATAACTTTGATGAAACATGAACAACTGCCTAAAGAAAACGTGGCTTAACCTCCACAGGCAATGGGGATTTCTGTATTTCCACATCAATAACGTACAGGTTGTCAGAGAGAGCTCTGCCAGAGAAAAATGCTGGGCATATACACACATGCCAGCAATAAGAGGGGACATTTCAGAGCATACCCTGCCCTCTTGGTTCTACAATCACCATTGGTCCAACTACCTGTTTTCCCTAACCAGTGGCTTCTGCACAAGAAATCTTGACATCTCACCCCAACACCATATACTGCATATCCCACTTCTTAATGGGGCTCCATCTGAATCCATCCACTCATGTTTTCAGCATGCTCCAACACGTGGCAGCCTCCTGCTCTAGCAAGAGCTCTCCGAGGAGAAAGAGCAGCGCACAGAGCAAGTATTACCCGTGCACTGCTGCGAGGAGGGTAGGGGGCAAAGGGAAGAATGCTGGGAAACCTCAGTAAAAGGGGAAAAGGGGAAGAAGGCTAGGGTGCTGAGGAGTTAACAAGACAGGCACAGAGGAATAACAACAATGCTCTGAAGCAACGGTCAAATGCACAGCTCATGGTTGCTCTTTACAGCATGGCACAGGGCAGCAAGTCAAGCAGCAGTCAGCTACCCCAGGACATTACACCCATGACCTCCCTGGCGATCAAATACCAGCAACAGGTGGGAACCAACCTCTGCCAAATTACCACTGTAAATACTTGATTGTGACAGCTTTTAATAAGCATGAACTTTGTATCTTACGAAAAATTCAAAAATACGATACTCTGGATACTCAGAGAGATACAAACTCCTCAGATTAACAACCCAGAATCTGCACAGCAGCAGGTCACATAAGCAGCCATGAATCCCAGTGAAAAACAAAGAGCACAACAACACCCCCTTAGAGAAGCCCACAGGAGAACTTAACTCACCTCCTGACCAGACTTTGCAGAGTTTTCTGAATGGAGGGATTCAATTTCCCCTTCAATCATTGCAGCTTCTAGGCACTCATGAAGATCTTTAAAGCCATTAACCTGGAGTGGATACTGGCCAAACATTTCTGTGTTTTCAAATTTTTTACCTTCGCATAAGAAATTAAACAGTTCAGGTTTTAGGAACAAACCTTTGCCTTTAAAAAAAAACTCAACAATCCTAGGTCATCTTACCTAGTCTACTGAATAATACCCACATTTTCTTATTGAACAATTCAATTATATGTATGAAAACAAGTTACTATAGAAAGTCACTTGACTCTAATGTAGAAAATTACTGCATTTTCCTCTTCAGCCCATTCTTTTTTATATTGTTTTCGCATCTCTTGGTAATAAGCAAAAATCAAGATGACTTGGCACCACAAATGTATCGGAAACTTTACACATATAAATCAAAGTCCTCCTCCTGCAAATAGCAGCTCAGTAATACAACCCTACATTGTATCAGCAATGCCGGTGGAATTGCTGGTATGAAACAGCCCTTTGTGTAAGTACATTTTGCAAAAATAAAGCACAAAAGAGAACACTCATGATTTCTGTCCTGAAAACAAGATCACGATTTGGTAACAGTGTATAAAGATGCAAGTTCAAACATGAGGAGAAACGTGGGTCACAAGCTTTCAATCTACAACTTAAATTTATTTCATCCTAAAGTCAGCAACAAGTCTTCTTACATCAGCTAGTTTCTTTTCATTGGTTTGAATTTTACGTATCTCCTCAGTTAAGATCAGAACGTAAGGGATGAAAACAGCT
>NW_009920159.1:0-17568 GCF_000696875.1 Nestor notabilis | reverse complement strand
AGGAATGCTAGCTAGTAGCAAGAAATTTGCAGAATTGTTGTCTGACAGCAAATCATTAGATACACTGTTCCAGATAGAGAAACAACCCCAAATCTACTTTAAAGATTATAGCTGCTTCATTCAAATGCATTTCAGGAGTCATTCACTCTCGGGATGGGGCACAGAATCACCAACATTAAAATACTTTCACAACTGCTGGCCCCTGGAAACAGAGAAATACAGTAACTTCCCTTCTGTACAAGTGGCAAAAGGTGCCCTGATGACAATTTCTTGCAAGCATTTTTTCTCAGCATCTCACCTCAACTTCTCCTGCACTTAAATACATGTGCTCAGCTCCTGAAGGTTATTGAAACAGTCTTTCTGGATCACTGCAGCTCACATTTAACTTCAGTCTCAATCTCATGACAGTCTGTGACAAACCTTTGGTCACAGACTGAACATGTAAGTCTCCAAGTACACCTCTGCAGAAGTAGCTAAAATGCTACAAAAAAGTACAACTGTGTACTTAAATAAGCACTGAGCAGACACAAGCACAGAAGTCCAGGTAAGTTCAGATGCATACCTTCAAGTACACCTACTGCCAGAAATCGTCCATAAAACAACTCCACCATCGGGTTCTTTGATTTCTCTCCATCCCTGAAAACAGAAAGCATGTTAGTGCAAGAAACCAAACACAAAGCTCTTGAACTTTCATAAAACTATGAGCAGAATATTCTGAATCCATTATGAAAATGATATTTTACTCATATACTCTTCATTTAGTTTTGTACTTTAATGACAATAATAATGATTCACATATTTGCAATGATAATTTTCAGAAGTGCTTCATTCTAGGAAAAAATATGTAAATCAGGTTCAATTCCTGAGTGGTTAAATTGTACAAAATCCTTGTAAAAATTATTTCCTGTGACACTCTAGAAACAGTGCTATATTCAAAAGACAGTTTACAGACACACAAGCAATGAGTATTTACCTCTGAGAAGAGAAACAGGAGTAAGGTTTCAAAGTATTTAAGCTACAGGATTGAAAAGAAAAGCTGCTTTCAAATAAAAAAAAAAATGCCTAATGGATTACGCACAAAATATATCTCTAATCTTTATAGACTTTGGGCTTCATTCAGCAAGGTTTCCAAGATGAAACAAGATGATGAAAATAAATAATTCATAGAAAATCAAAGGTATATTGAACCATAACAAGCTACAGTGTTGGATCTTTTTCTGCCATGTAGCAAGAAGTGGATTTTTGGTTGTTTGGCCTGCTTCTTCTCATTAAAATATTCAATATATAGAACTAGTTTTAAAAAAACAAACAAACAAATAAACAAACTAAAGAACTTACCTCTCTTCTTCAGCTTTAATTTGGAAGGCATCTTCTAGCCAATCTAATAATTTGTGTGTGAATTCACTAACATCTTGCTGTTGAGAAAATATAAAGTGATCAGTATATGTTCACATATGTAATAGAATACAAGTCACCTTACAAGGTCAGTAATAGCTTTATTCCCCTTACAACAGCTCCAAAATCACACTATATCCAAGACTATGCCAAGAATGTGGGTTTTTTATGGGTGGCTCTTAAAGCACAACTAAGGCTCTGATGTTCCTCAGCCATTATGCTGTCCTGTGATCCTTACTACTCGGGCTCAGCTTTCATACCATGCTAGTCCAAAGGCATCTTATGAATCCCATTGTTCAAACCCTTTGGTATCTAACAAGTGGTGACTAATACTACTTTCATCAAGCACTAAGCTCAGCATGCTGTTCTAATTAAATACCTTCACCACACAACCTCATGTGGAAAAAACTGAAGAAACCAAGTGTTTCTCAGAAAACCAAAATATACCCACTATCATTTAGGCAAGAATCCTGAATGTGAGTATTAGGATCCTCCAAACTAGTATCTACAGAGACAAATAGGACTCTACCAGCCCTGGAAGCACTGTTAGAGCAGAAGAATAAAGCTCTTTTGAAACCCACAGACTTAAAAACTAAACCCCAAAAGCAAGAATGTGGAACTACTGGTTAGTTTCTAAAATAATAGCAAGAAAGTGTACTGCATAAAATAGTCACACAGTCCAGATTTGATTTGATTTTTTTAATAAAAGTGACCAGAGATCACATACTATTAGAGGAAAAGCTCAAAGACTGGTAATTAGAAGTTTCTTTTCTGCGGACATTTTGAATTTGTGTTGTGCATTTTAAGTATTTCCTATTGCCAGATAACCACATGAAAATATGCATAAACTTGAATAAAAATACCTAGAAATTACCTGTTGGGAATCATTTGATTTAAAAGCATCTTTAAGGTTTTACCGCTCTTGATGGGTCAACATATTTTCTCTTTGAACCAACTAGAAGTGCAAACAGGTACCTTAATTCACGCATGAAAGGCAGATTCCTATGTTCCTGTATTTGAAAAAGAATTAAAAATATTTAACAAAGTGTTAACAAAATCTACTTTACAGAAGGGTTACCCTGTGAACTAAGGGCATATCCAGCCAATCATCATCATAATATATATGCTCACTTGTAGTACTACCAAGGTAGTGTTGTGTGCCTTTTACTTGTCAGTTTTGTAAAATAATGTAGTTCTCTGGGAAGAAAACTGCATTTTAGAACTGAAAGTTCCCTGAAATCACATCTAGATGTGGCTGTTCGAGTTGAAATAGGGCCAAATGAACAAGTGGACAAGCTGAGCTGGATTTAAGATATAACTGTTGCTCCCAAGACTTACAATGCCTTAAGCAATACACTGCAGCAACAGGCATTCCTTTTAATGAAATTAGTATTCCTGTACCTCTAGGAGAATTTCTTGTGAACCTACACACTGCCTGTTACCTTTTATTTTATAGCGAAGACTAAATCTGTAATGTGTACACAAATCATTATTATTTCTCTTGACAGAAGTAAGAGATACAGCCTGCTCTCCTTTCTATCTAACTTTTTAAGTATAGTTCACGGGCAATATGGAATTCTTTTTCTGGTTTCTAGGAATGAAGCAGAAGAACTACTTTCTGCCTGTATAATGAAAAGTAAGTAAACTGAAACACAAAACCATTGTTCCATTGATTAAACCACAGGTTACAAAAGCTATGGAGATCAGATATCACTCATATTCCTAAGTAGATGACAAACACGAAATTAAAACCCATGTAATATCCATTTGTATTCAGAATAGTAGTTCTAAATACAGACACTCTGAATGAAAGTATCATTCAAAGGCAGCACAGATGTCAGATGCTGGTCAAACCAGAATTACTTCATGACAAAACATTTCATATGCTCAAACAGCAGACTCGTTTAGTCACTCCTGTCAATAAGTATGCGTAAGGCTTTTCGTGCATGAAGTCTGGTTTGTTTCAGCTTTAAAACCTGTGCGTGGTGAATTGGAACATGTTCTGCATAATACCTAAAAAAATACTTCTAGTCACGTAAACTCCCAAGTTTCATCTAGTCCACCTTGCAAAACACCACCCGATTACCAACAATATCCACAGAAAAGGCTGAAGACTTCATCAAATGCCATCCTAATTTAGCTTTAAATCATCATAATTTAAGAATAAAACCCATCTTCCATGTACATATTTAAAGCACTTTATAACAACAAAACAGGAAAACAAATTAAGTTATTTTTTTCTTAGTATTTTCATACAGTTATCTATTAAAAATCAATAGATTTTCAAGTTTTAGATACAGATATATTTGATCAAGATGACTGAATACCAGTGATGATTCATATGCATAATATAGAGGACTGAACACGGAACACTCTACACCTCACCTTCCTTTTGCTTCCTCACCATCTGAAGTAGGTCAGCAGTGAGTAGTATTACACTACTTATCCAAATTTACACTACTAATTTGGCTGAGTTTTAAGCATACTTGTAGCTTTACATTGAACAACTAGCTATGGATGTCAGTAGGATTACTCAGAACAAATATCTCTGTAAAGCCTATAAAAGTTCTCTAAAACTAGAAAAATCCTTGGTTTTTGTTTTTATTTTTAAAAAGCTCTGTTTCATGCATTAGGCATGATCCTTGACCAGATTATGTGAGCATTACCACAACAAACAGCGAATCTGATGAAACAAAGCCTAAAATCTTCAAAAGGATGTTAGCCAGTTCCCAAGACAAGCTATATACAGTTCCACGAAGGACTTGCACATTAAAACTAGAGAACTAATAAGATGATACGAGCACACACAGCACATGGCTCAATTTTAAAGCATACTGTAGGTGCACCAACACCTACAAAATACAATAAAAAAAAAAATTAAAATCAGTTTTGAAATAAAAACTGTATGGGAAGTTCATAATCTAAAACATTGTCTATTTTATCACCTATCCTGCCTTCATAAACAGTTTTTTAATAATTTCTTATGTTGGAACAACTTATGATTAGAAATGCCTCTAAACAATCTACACGTTTAATACACAGCAAACATTCATTATTTATCAATCAGTATGCCAGGACACTGGCATAATGACGCTGTGTAAACAGGCAGAATGCGCTAAGCTCTAGTACAGTATTCACTTCCTCTGATAATAACATGTTTCCTGAAGACATCATGGAGGCTAAATATTTAGCTGGCCTCACTGCATACAACAAAAAAGACCTGTTCGGTATGACAGTAAGAGAACTGGCAGAGCAAAGAAGCTGCGGTAACCTCAGAGAACCATATTTGTTCTACAGAAGGAAGCTGAGGAACATACCATGGAAGAAAAAACAATTTTAAATGAAAAAGTATAAAAAACAGACCAGATGTATGACCAAGTTTAAAATCCAGAAAAACAAATTCCAATTAACTGAGGCAAATAGGGTGGGGTTGTTGTTTGGTTTGGGGCATTTTAAATTCAAAAATTATACTAATGACTTTTGGATTAAAATTTTAGCTGCTGAATTATTAATAGCATTTGGATTCAATATTTTAATAGGGAAGAAAAAAACACTTCACTCTGCAATATTCCCTGAAGTACAACCACATGCTTTCATTCTAAATCAAGAGATTGTCATGACCCTACCATTAAGCTCTCCTTTCCACCAACTGGAAAGATAGCAGGATGTAAACCAAAGTCTTGAAAATCTGAGATTATTAAAACTTGTTCTTTTTTAGCAAGGAAATGCGATCCTAGGGAATGACAGTCACATACTGTACTTAATACTAGATTAAAAATAAAAACCAAACCAAAACTAAGTCAAGATAGTTTTAAAGCAAGTAAGCACAAAGAAGTCATTTCCATGGCTTTTTTTTTTTTTTTTGCCAACCAGTAGCTTATACTAGAACTCTAAACCAATTTGCCTCTACTTGACTTCACCTTATAAAGAAATAAAAGCACCATATTTGGGGGTATGCATGCTTATTTCTTCCATTTGTCCAAGTTCTTTTCCTAAATTCTCCCCAAAACATATTTCAACACTAAGACAATACTTCTTCAGCTGCAGGTAAAACAGAGGAGTACATCAAATAAGGTTATTTCATTGTGGAATTTAAGTGAATAAAAAATACTGCCAGAAAAATTTACTATCAGGCTTGCAGAAAGCAAGATTATTGTGCAAATCCATACACTTTCCTGGTGTCACACCTTTTCACATAGCTTTAATACTGTCTGCCATGGTCAGAATGTCTAAGACACAGACTGTGGAACTGCTAAAGACTGAAAGTATCAATGACTGAGCAAGATGTTTTTCAGAGACAACAGCTTGTTATTATTTATTTCATATCAACTGCTTTTTACACCCTGAAAAAATGAATGTACATAACTCTGAGTAATGGAGGATATTACTAAAACAAATTATACGATGAATAATGAAATACCAGGCAGAAAGTTAATATAAAAATAAACAAAAAATTTCAGTACAATTCTTTGGGAGAAGGGGCAGCAGGAGAGACATTACACAGCTCAAACTGAACATTCAACTTCCCTTTTACAGTACATACCTAGAAGTTTAGAAAATGGACACTGTCTCCTCTATGTATGTTTTCTTTTGCTTTTGTTAATTGCTCTCTTTTGCTAGTGAACATTCCAGTCAAGCCTCAAGTGCCAAAAAACTAAGAACAAGCCAACACTCTCTTTTTAAAATCCGAAAGAAAGAAGCAAAAGGCAATAACCTAATTTCTGGATATGCAAAAAATTCACTGCTCTGTAAGCCCCTGCTAAAAGTCAGGTCATCAAAACCCTTCATCCTTTAAACAGCTACTTCCTCTTCCAATCCCTTTCTATTTCATAACATAGAAACCAAAGCGACCCCATCTATCTCTCCTCAAAGGGCATACATAAAGGAAGAAAAATTGGTTTGTTTCGTCCCTCAGACCATGACCATTCCCTCTCACCAGTCTGTGGTCACAAGAAACATGAGCCCTCCCCAATCCCATATGAGTACTAGAATAAACATGGATAAACTTATGCTTACAACCACCTCATGAAAAGGCCAGAAGAGACAAGGTAACAACCAAAAGCTTAATCTCAGATCATGAGTTACAAGTAATTAGCATCCCCAAAATAAACAATGAAGTCACCAGGCCAACACTAACAATGCTGCTGGCAAAGCTACAGAGATCAAAACCATGTGGATAACCAAAAAGCATGCCTGTAGCTGCACAGAGTGAGGGAACTGGAATAAAATATGGTTGATAACACAAGCTACGTTAGCATGAGAAAGGCTCATGCACTGAAGGCAGTGCTGCTACAGCTGTACCAGCAAAGCCCTTCCACTGAACCTGGTTAAGTAGCAGTACTCTGAGCAAACTCTGCCTCTCTCAACACCCTGCCCCGTACTGTACTGTGAGGCCAACGTAATTTATGCAAGATCCATAATGGGAAGCTCAGAGAAATGTTAATTGGCACCTATAAAATCCTTGCTAATTTGAGACAGAGAACGGTGCAAAATTCAATTACAAGAGAGAAATGACCTTATCAGCCTCCAGAAGAAGTTAATTTCTAATTTTACCTTTTGGTTTCGGGGCAAGTCTTGAGCGTTTGCAGGAGGATTGAAATTCAAAACTAGTCTTCGAAACTCCAGTAGGTTAAATAATGACTGAAAAAAAAAAAGAAATAGGAAGTTTAAAATTTTAAGCACTTCTACAAACAATATAAAGTTCTTCCAAATGTGTGTAGTGAAATAAATGAGATGTTAAAAAATATGCAATGCTAAGGTTTCATTTCAGAAGCTAGATCATTTCACTTCACTTTGCTAAATGTATTTGCACCAAGAAAACAGCATAATCAAGAAAACTCATTTACACTTATCCCACAGATGGAACAATAATTTTAGATGATAGGTAAATTACTTTTTACAACAAAAATTGTATTACTCGTATAACTGTCAGTTTTCAATTTGAAATTGAAGCCTGCTTAACCATGTAAAATTCCTCTTGTAGCCCCCTCTATCATCTACCACCTCAGTGCAGAGAAAGTACATCTCTGCATACGCAGTTTAAATCCACTTGCAATTATCTGTACTTAACAGCATTTTGTCCACTCCCCCATTATTATAGGACCTAAATGATGTATATTAGAGTAAGGAAACTGGGTTATACATCTTTTCAGGTAAGGAACTGATAATATTCTCATTTTATGGTCAATAAGACATGAAAACGGGTGTCTGACACTCACAAAAAAACCCACAGTGTAACACAGAGCCTGGAGACAAGAGAGTACATAACAAGACAACTCTGGGTTGCAAAAATAAAACTCCAAAGCAATGGCTGAGAACTGAAGTCCTCAGCACTTGTGTAACTGCATCATTGCTTTTCTGTACAGACAAAAAGCACTTCAACTGATGTTCACTTCATTACCACAGACTAGCATTTTGATGAAGAAAGGGCCGCAGAAAAGGTCTGAAGTATTCTAAACATGCTCATGAGAGAAGCACAGAAAAGATTTCTCCTCCTGTTCATACCTTTTGCTTTTACAATACATAATTAACCTTTTTTTTTCCCCTTGATCACATATTAGCTATTTATTTTGGAAAGGCAGAGCTTGCCTACCCCAGCCTTTGGATCCCACAACTTGTTCTACACAGGTAAAGACTTAAGTAACAGACCACAGCAGGTTTAATAGGATTTTAACCCCGCAATGAAACTCAAATTGTGTTGAGGCACTGCAGTTACTCTAATAATTTAGAGCATGTTGAAAGAAAAAAACAGATGAGTCTGTGAAAAGTTGCAATGCTCCCGACTCTCCTGTGAAAGAGTCTGTACCGAGTTTAACCTCTTCTCACACCATACAGTATACAGCATCTCCAGCAAAACGGAAACACTGAAGCCATCTTCTCTAACATTTTTAGATTTTAAATAATTAGAAATAAATAAATAAATAACACCAACCAAAACCAGACCTTTCTGACTCTGACAAATCAACAGAGATAACTGAGTAGTCAAGCTTTTATTTTTTTTCTGTTTTGCTGTTTAAGATGCTGGTTCCCCTTTTATCTGTCCTTGCAGAAGGGAGATTAAAACAGAGTCCTTTGTTTACTTACTCAAAGCATAGAAAATGTTAATATTTAATTCAACTGTCGTTCTAGCAGTTGATATTAATTGAAGTTATATCTCATGATGTAACAGCATTCCACTGGTGGGCTCTTCATCAAGCAAAACATAGCAATGTCTTACGTACAAAATAAACCAGCTGCTAAAACATAATGTCCAAAGACCAACTTCTCTCCATCACTAATCCAAGTGCCATCAAAGTGCCAAGCAGCTGAGCTGGTCAATTTCACAATACACATACACTAATCAAGTACAGAAAACTGTACTAAAGTTGACAAGTTTTGCCTGGCATTCAATTCACAAGTTTTCACAAAAACTGTTTCTTTAATCCAGAACTCTAAGCCCTGAACATGTAACTCCATGCTTCACTGAGCTGAACGAACCTATTTCTGCAAGCTGCAGAGAATAATTAAGAGGATTGCCCGATATGCTCTTTTCTGCTTCGGCTTTGCTGTATTCAAAATTTCTTATGCAATATATTTCTTACATTCTTACGCTATAAACTTTTCTCCAGAACAGCTTATTTTGTGTGTAGCTGCCCTGAGGCACAGTTTACAGTTAATCTACTGCCAATACCACTAATGCTAACAGAACAGTACCAGTGTAAGTGTAAACAAATATACAACGTGTGCCTGAGAGCAACCAATTTTTGTGCCTGAAGTACCTCAAGGACAAACCTACCATTCTTCCTGAGGTAAGGGGATATAAATGAGCTCACCTAAGCCCTGCATTGCAACGCAGGGCTCCCATGGCCAACTACACCAGTACTTCTGGAAGGGGCTGGGCAAAACAATTCCTCGTTTGCTGAGCCATCTGTTGACTGAACTTCCTACACCCAGGGTAGGCAACACCATAGAGCAGAGGCTGTTCTGCAGCCACCAAGAGAGAAGCAGCAGAGATATCCCTGACCCAAGTACCACCCACTAGCTCCAGGCCAAAGCGCTGGCCTTCCAAACACACTGCATGGGGCAGAACTTACCACTTGGCTTCAGCTAAGAAAGGTTTCAGGAGTCCCAGTGCAATAAAACAGGCTGGATCTAAAAGGCAGATACTTCCTATCTACTGGCCTTGGTCAAGTAGGCTTAAAATTTACCAGTATAAAGTATACAAAACTGAAGCATGCAAGAAAAATTCTCTAAAAGGTGGGTGCATTTTTCCAGTGTGTTTAAACCTATTTACAAAGCTGTCATCCAGAAACTTGACCAAACTAAGGCTAAGTTAAGTCATATCAATTGAAATTGCCATGAAAATCGACAGATTTTTAGAATACCTACCCCTTATTTTGTCAGTTTGGGGGCAGAATAAGATGACAAAAGAAAATGAGTATAAACAACGACGACAAAAAGCCGGTGTCAGTTTGGGGCATTCAAACTAACTGCTGAATGACAACAGATAAACTGTGGCTTTCCCCTGCTACAGGTGGTGATGATGTAGACAGATTTTCTATCATATTAGGGAGAATTAGGTAGAGTTGTAGCTTCAAGACTAAGTTGTAGCTTCAAAACTACAGTAACTAGTCTTTAGTAAGATACTAAACCCAGGCACTTTTCTGAGTAATGTCCACCCACACTATACATCCAAATATATGCGTCCAAACACAGTTTCAGAATATATGCATGCTTGGTTCCACCTAAAACACCCTGCTTATCCCTTTCACCCCCTTAATGTCTAGGATTATCAAACATAAGGACCTTGGCAGAATATAGGTTGCCCGAGTAAGGGATTAATTCTTAACATTCAAGAACTGCATTAACACAGCAAGAATATAAATTAGTCAGCATATTAAATCCATAAAAGCTTGGCATGCAACATGGATCATTAAAAGCCACTAGCAGAGTCCTAAAATAGTAAAGTTACTGTCATCAACAATACTTGCAGAGTTTTCAGACTACTAATTCTAAACCAGTCCACAAGATGCCAAAAAAGTTCTCATTTGGCAGAAAATCACCTCGGATGCTTAAGCAGAATGAACACATTTGACCAGTGCTGTAATGGCTGCAGAAAACAAACCTCTCCTAAGGCAAGTAAGAAAAGTAAGTAATCTTAAAAAACAAAACAAATTCATCACAGTTACTAATGAAGTGTAGCAAATGAAACAGGACACAGGACATGCCTACTGGCACACATCTGGACCACCACCAGCGTATTGTGAAATGTGGTCATCGTTCGGGTTTCTCTTAGAACAGCTCCAAGGAAAGCTGTGCAATTTCTGTTCTTGTGACAGGCCACTTTGTAGGCTCCCTTGTACCAAAGTGAAGCAGATTAATAACAGGTAAGGATAGCATGACAAGTGTAGGAGTGTGTATAATGATACCTATATGTCAGACGGAAATACTGGCTAGCAGGAAATACTGGCTAGGAATTTGCCCAAATTAGTGCTAAGGCTTGAGATTTACCAGAAGAAAAATGCAAAGACTAACTTGACTTTAGCAAATACAGTTTAGGAAGGACTTAATTTGGCTAGTAACCAAGAACTAAAAATATCGTAGTACAGCTTGAAAAGCAACTCTTCAGCAGGGGGAAAGAAAAGTATGCAGTCCTTCAGAGCTCTTACATCAATTGCTTCAGGTACTGGTATTTAGCTAAAACACGATCTTGTGTAAGTTAAAAGATCCTATATGCATTAACATATAGCATTTGCCTCATTTAGTCATCTGGGGCCATCTGCATTTCCGGTTTTATATTTATTCAGCTTTTAAAGCCACCAAGTGAGGCTGTATCTACCTTCATTTTGTGTAGCAAGCAGAGAGCAATTTTAAAGAATGAATATGTTGTTATTGTTCTAAATATAAAAAGCAAAAATAGAGTTCTGCCTATGTCATTAAGTATATTATTAGTAATAGTTTGCCTCTGTCGACATGAAAGAAATAGATTTATGTTCTCACTTCATTTTAGAAACAATTTTGGTGGTTTACTATATCTGGAACTAGGCTTAGTGAGGTAGATCAGCCATATTAGGGTTAACCTTTTGTTCATACCAGTAATCTAAATCAAAGAAAATGCAGAATTCTATGCAGTGTATGCTCCCATTAGCATGCATTACCGTACGTTCTTTCCAGTAACATTAAGAACTTTAAATTTACTTGTTGTCAATATTTGAAGTGCTAAGGGTTCAAAAGAAAAGTACTCCTAAATACTGCACTTAGGCTTATTTGTGACTTAACACTCCTGCACTCCTCAGACTGAGTATTAATGTCCAAAGATCCGTACTGCAAAAACATAAGCAATTTCAGTGGCAGGCAGGTCCACTTCTCTCCAACTTCCAAGTCTTTTGGATTCTATAACACTTTGGAGAAGAACCAATTCTCCCTCCTCTTTAAGGCCTTCCCCACTGTTTTTATTTATTGATCTATTTTACAATTTTACCTTTTGTTTCATATCTTTGAACCTGCTTTTCTCACAATTAAGTCCATGAGGTGGCTGTTCATTGCCACTGCAGTGGCCGCTCTGCTCAGCACTATTCTCCTTTCCAACCAGCACCTCCCTGTAACTCACACTGGGGCTGCCTCTTAATCCACTTGTGCATGTCTTATTTGCGTAAGTGGTAAATCCTGTTTTCAGAATACAAACAAATGACAGGCATTAAACGTGGTCATCAGGCCTATATCTGAGCCTATGCATGCACTGCACAGCAGTAAAGTCAGCAAGCATAAATACAATAATAATTCTTCCTGTAATGCTTGAACTAAAAGGAAACTGACTGCTATATATACATGCAAATTAGTTTAAACACATTTTAATCAATGTAGAAAAAATTACTGTTACAAGACTACAGGGAATTTAAGATGTATTTTATCTTAAGCACATGTAGCCCTTTTTGTGTTCTACCTTTTAGAGGGAAAAAAAACCCAAAAAAAACAAACTTAAGAAAATGAGGCGGTGACCCAAAACAAATTACTGATACTACTTCTTTCCATGCACTGAGAATTCAGCACAGTCAAAAGCCTTCCTGAAAATCCTTGCATTCTTTAGAAAACTGCATGTAAGGGAGAGGGAAGGGGAGAGAGAAAAACAGCTTCAAAGCTGGGACTTGAGCAGGTTCCTGTCCAAACTTCATTGTAAAAGTACAGGAAGAGGAGTTTTTTCTCTCTCCGTCTCCAAAACAGAGCTCCTACAGACAGATAAGACCACATCACAGCCGAGCTTCAGCAGAAGAACCCCACATGTACAGTGCTAGTGGTCAGGAAAATAGACAGCTTTTTTGAAGTCACAGAGAGATTCAATCTCAGATCTTAAAAGCTTTGGAAAGTATCTCAAAAAGGACATTTTTACTTATAAACAGCCAATCAATCAGCATTCCAAACAGCTTAAAACCAAGGTATAAAATGCAGTTTTAAGCTGTCATGTTTTGGTTTTCCAAAAAGCTGAGGTGTAACATGGAAGAAGATGGAAAACAGCTTTCATATTGTTTGATCTAGAAAGTCTAACTCAGGATCTCTAGCAGACTTGGGTTAAGTCAGTATTTTAAACAAACAGCTCACCATGGTATTACCAGCCTGCACTCAGAGAACATTTACTTGTTTATAGCAACAAACTCAGAACATGACTGCAATTCAGAAGCCAGATAAGTATGATATGTGTCCAGAAGAATTCACTTTATGCTGGTGTCTTGGCACATACTAAAAAATGCCATTCAACCACTCCTCTACAACATGTTCAAAGCAAGGAAAAAAAAAGTCTGCTAGGACATAAAATAACAGCCAACATTCCCTTATATGGTTACAGTTTCCAACTTCTTGCTTAAATGCACAACATGAAATAAGTTTGTGGTATAACTTTATTTTTTAATGCAGTTTTGTGTTGACATATTTTCTTGGGGACTTAGTTTTAAATTCAAGTTATTATTAAGTCAGAAGCCTTCAACAGTAAGACAGATTTTTAGAAGCTACACTGAAAAAAGTATTACCTGTTCATTTTAATGATGCTGAATGTAACTGTTGAAAGCAAAACTTTGTTTTGGAGCTATCTGAAGAAACACCTCTGCCCCTACAAAAGAGGAAGACTTCCACATGTACGTATTTCTTAATGCACAAATAAATACAGATTAAAAGGCAGTATTTCTAGCAATGTTTGAATCTGTTAGCATTTGCTGTCACTCATTGCAAACATATCTTAAGTAATTTCATGCTCTCAGTGTCAATACACCAGACCACTGATGACTGCATTTGACTAAGTCAGCTAATTGACGGCTATCAAAACCAACATATATTGCATAATGAAACTGTCAAAATGACAAAAGCTTTTTTTTTTCCTTAACAAGCACCCCTTAAATAGAAGGAAGAATACTTTTCTTATTTTGCAATTTAGTTTTAGATTATATTACACAATATATCATTGTGACTGACAGTAGGTAACATTTAGATATTGTTGACCTATGTGATGTGTCAGGTTTCAAAAGTCTCCTAAAGAAAGCCTGAAAATACTTCTACATAGTCAATGCAACCCAAGGAGTCAATCTGCCCTGTGCATAAATAAATATGGTATTAGCTAATGCTCTAAATTAACATGCATTAAATTTCCTGGGATGCTTGTTTGAAACATAAGTCTTCCTGGCTGGTAGACAAAATTAATAACCTAAATTTTCAACCAAGTTATAAATCCTTCAATAGATTACTTGAATTACATTCTATAGGCCTAAATACAGAAGTTTAACTATCTTTTAGATCAAACCATCACAATTCCAAGTGTCACAGATTTTCACATAAAATGGGTGGTGACCATAAGAACTAACTAGCAGTCTTCATAATCTGTTTTCAAGGTATAAAGTTGCACATTGGGTATAAATAACATGAGATCATAGGTCTAGAGTAGGTTTTTACATTCTCTAACCTCTGTTCTCTCTGTTATTAGTGAATTAAAATTCATGTTTCCTTGAAAATATTTATCTTATACACAGGAAACTGTAGATGTTTCAGAGAAATGCATATACACATAAAATCAGTCATTTTGAGATTTGGGACTACTATGGTATGTAAAATCTAATTATACAACAGAGAAGGTAAAACACCAAGTCATATCAGCTCCACAAAGAGCTTTATGGAAATAAAATGTTTCCCTATATCAGGACCAAGACAGTGTTTCCGCTATTGGAAAAAAAGAGATATGCACATTAAGGAATAAGGTAAGGAGGAGAGATTATCAAGGAAAACATCAAAAGACCTCAGAAAACAGAAAATTCAAACACCTGATAGATTACTAGATGCTATAAGGAAAGAGGCCTAAGAACATGAAGAGTTCAGTGTGAAGGGAGGTGGCAGAACAAATTAAGAAGTCTTTCCATTTCATTATCTACACCGTCACTTAAGTATTACCTGCAGGTAAGTAAATCCTGTCTGTAAGAAAACAAAAAAACCCAAACAAAAACAAATAAACAAAAGCCACACAGACAAAAAAAACCCCAAAAAACAAAAACCAACCAAAAAAAAAAAAACCCCAAACCCAACCAAATAAAAACCCCAAACAAAACAAAACGACAAAAAAAATCCACCCAACACCAAGAAGTCAAAAAGAACATGGGGAACAGCAAACCAATTTATGTATCTATTAGGATTTCAGAGTAATTTGTAAAGAAAACATTGAACAAAAGCTTTTAACTAAACAGTGATGAGGTAAAGATGGAAGGTACAGATAAATAGGCAATCAAAAAGAAAAAGGGAATGAGTAACCCATCTGTTCCAGTCTAAAGGAAGGTTATTGCAAATTCACGAAGTCTGTGCTAAAGTTTGTGCTGGTAAGCAAAATTCAGAAGAGATCTAAAAGAGACCAAGTGGCAAGATGACCAAGTTTGTTCAGTACAGAGGTATCCAACGTAGTAGAAACAAGAGCTGGCAAATAGGAACTGCCAGAAGGATCATATGGGGCTGAGTGACTACGTAGTAAGAGAGCTAAATTCAACAGAGATAAGCATGTAGTGACAGACATGGTGGAAAGCAAGCCTAAAATTTACAGAAAACAATTCGCACCAAACTATTATTATTCAAAACTTTGAATTTATGACAGAGTTCCATGAAAGTATAAGTCTATACATGAAGTAGTTAAAAGTGGAATAAAATACTTAAGAAAGGAAGACAGAATGAAACAGAAAATATTACTGTAGAATTACGTGGCAATTCAAATGATCCAGACATGATAGAAATCTCTTGTCAAACCTCCTGCTCAAAGCAGGTCATCTGTGAGATCAGGTCAGGCTGCTCAGGGCTTTTTCCAGGCATGTCTTAAAAGCCTTCAAGGTTCAAAAGAGCCTTCACAGCTGCCCCGGGTAACCTCCACTGCCTGCTTGTCCTCATGGGGAAAAAACTGCTTCTTATATCCAGACTGAATCTCTCTTAACTTACTCCCATTGCCTTTTATCCTCCTAATATGCACTGCTGTGAAAAGCCTGGCTCCATCTTCTCAACAGTTAGCTAATGCAGAGCATCCCATAGCTTCCCAGGTCGACTTTGGCCAATCTGCAGTTAATCAGAAACCTCCCAATGATAGAGTGGCCTTGCTAAGACTTTCCTCCGTTCTCCCCACCCACTGGATGCAGCTCAGTGGGTCCTCTGGACTTACACAGGTGAAGTTTCCTCAAGCAATCTCTGATTCAATCCTTAACCACACTCAGAGTGCCTCTCCGCCAACTAAGCACAGTGGTCTGGGAGACCTCATCGGTGAGGACTGAGGCAAAGCAAGGCACTGAGTAACTTAGCTTCTTAAAGCATGCTGTCACCTGCTCTATTCAGGAACAGAACTGTGTTCCCCTTGCTCAGCCTTTTATGACTAGTGTAGCATCAAAACTTCTTGTACCCTAGACATCCCTCGAGGCATCAATTCTGGGTTAGCTTTCACTTTCCTAACACTATCGCTTCATGCCTGGGCAGCATCTCCAAACTCCTCCTTAGAAGCCCACCTCTGCTTCCAGATCCTGCACAGTGCTTGCTTGTATTGGAGCTTGGCCATGAGTTCCCTCAGGAGCAGAATGGATCCTTCCTGCAATTAGAGGATGCTGCCAGTTTTCCTGAGCTCCTCTGCCCTTCAGAACTGGCTCCTGTAGAATCCCAAATACCAACTTCCTGAAGAAGTTAAAGCCTTCTCTATTGAAGTCTAGGGTCTATATCTTAATACTCCTTCCTCACTTGCATCAGGATGTTGAACTCCACTATTGCATGGTCACTGCAGTCAAGAGTACCCAAATGACTACATCTCCAACCAGTTCTTCCATTTTAGGGAATGGCAGACCCAGATGTTTATCACCCCTAGTTGGCCCATCAGTATTCCTATCAAGAAGTTGTCCCTGATATTCTCCAGAAATCTGTTTTGCTGTGTCCTGCTGTGTTGGACTTCCAGCAGGTGTCAGGATGTTTACCAACGTTCCCCATAGGAAGCACAGACTGTGATCCAGATACTTCCTTGCCTTTAAAGAAAGCTTTGTCCACACCCTCATCCTGACGTGGGTGGTCCATAACAGCCTAATCATGGTGGTACCTTTACCAGCTTCTCCTCTGTTCCTAACCCACAAATTTTCATGTTAAACTGTCATCTTGTCCCACACAAATGCCATATACATTTGAGCTTCTCCTTCTCAAAGAAGGCAACACCCTTCCTTGTCATCCCTACTTGTCTGTCCTGAAGAGCTTCTATCTGTCCATCATATCATCATAGCTCACTCACACCTTGCAAACTTTCCTGGTCCCCCAACTAAAATGCTCCTAGAGCTAGAAAAGATCTGTTGCTGGAGAACAGCAACGACATGGATCAGAAGTTAGAACAGATTCTATATAGGCAGCAACTCAGCAACCAGCTTGGAAAAAGGAGACTGTAGACCTGTTGAAAGAAAGTATCACAGCAGTCCACAAAACTGTAATGGCAATCGACTTTTAACTGCCTTGACCACCAAGAGACATGAAGGCCATCAGACAAAGCTAGTGGGAGCCAGGTTCAAGAAGCAAACAAAAACGAGGCAGTTCTTTATGCAACAAGGAGCACAACTATCGAATTCCTATACAAAGGACCCTATCGGTGCAAGACATTCGTAAGGTTCAAGGGAGACAAGTACACAAAAGAGAGGTTATAGAATCATAGACCAGTTAGGGTTGGAAAGG
>NW_009920158.1:0-2574 GCF_000696875.1 Nestor notabilis | reverse complement strand
TGGGGGCTGCCTGTGGTGCGCGGCGTTTCTCGCACCAGAAGAGAGCTCAGGTGTGAGGGACGGAACGTTTTCGTTTTGACATTTGTTACCCGGTCTGATGGTACCTGGTTTCTCCTCAGGGTTTTCTTGGGTGCCAGCCCTTCAGGCCTCTTCCCCTTTCAGCTGCCTCGTTGGCCTTACGGGCTATGCCTCCATTTGCACCAAGCTTCCCGAATTTCCACAGCAAGTTTGCTATGAGTGCACTGCCAGCTTTTTTAAAACTCCCATAACTCTTTTTTTGCTTGGATTTTTAATGCTGCTTCCTGTGGAAATAAGCCGTTCTGCTGCTCTGCGAGGCCTGTGCTGCTGCTCTCTGCCAGGCTTTTAGCGAGGTAATTTTTGTCAAAGCTGATTACAGGCCTCTGTATTGTGGTAGTTAGGGGTTGGATACTGGCATGCACAGTGAAGGAGAGGTGGGACACGTTTATCTCCTGCAGAGCCATCATGGAAGTCACAGCCTGGCCACATAAGCCAAAACAATCCTGAAAAGAAGTACAGAATAAGTCATTGCGATTCTCAGTTGGCTTTTCTACCAGATCTGTGGCCTCGAAAGTTTTAAATCTCAACTACAAGAATGCAGAATGCCCCCCTAATACTTCTTTCACTTCCCCCCGCCTTCCCTTATGTATAATTATACATTAATTTATCTGCCTCATTACATTAATGATAGGAAATACGTTTAATGCATGTACTATGTCCATTGCTATATACTCTGACGTACCTTCTAGCTCACATTCCACTTTGAAGAAATAAACAAATGATCCATATGCTACACCCAGTACTAAACCCATACCTTGACACGGGCAGCTCCAGGCTAACCAGAGCACATGAAGTTTCTTGTCCTGTAGCAGCATTCGTAGATAAAAGGCAATCTATGGCTACTGCAGAAGTAAAAGTGATCGGAGATGTGGATCTGTAGGAAAGCAGGAAGGCTGTGTCAGTTCTGCTTGCAAGAGTTCAGCTCCCTCTCCCCTCTCTTTCTGTGGGGAAATATTTAATGAAACATCAGAAAATGTTTGCAGGTGCTTTAAGTTGTATTCAACTTCTGTGTTCTCATAACTCACTCCAAGTCCAGGAATGTTTTATTTTCAAATTTAACTTGCTCTGATTTTTTTTTTTCCTTTGCAGTTGAAGCCATGGCACTGAAACAGGTTTCCAGCAACAGGTGCTTTGAGGGCTTCCAGAAGGTGTTTGAACATGACAGGTAAACACTACAAAAGCAACCTAGATGTTTAGCATGGGCCAATGAATCCATATTATTATTCCTGTCAGTGTTCTCAGCCTGGAGGAAGATAGTGTGTTCTCACCAATATCAGTAAGGAATGCTGTATACTGCTGCTTTGGCTGTGTTCTTGTATTCCAGTGTTAATGTTTAACGTGTCTAGTATACTTAGTATGGCAAATCTGAGATGGGAAGCCAGTATTTTTACCTTTGAAAATGAAGCTCCATTACTTTGGGTTGTCCTGTTAGCAGCACAGAGAACCACCATCTCTACAAAGTTCCACTTGCTTTACTGGATATTTCAATTCTATGCATTTTAGCAAAATGCTGTGGACAGGCAGACACAGCAGATAGATTCCTGTGTGGTGAAGGTGAACAGAAAATACTTTCTTTTTTCCACTTCTGATCCAAAGAAAAAATAGTTAGTTTTGCTTAGATAAGGTTTTATTGAAAATTTTAGTATTCATTGGGCAATTAATAAAAATAATCTGTAGATTTAGCAGATTGAAAACCTCTCTTGCTGGGGCATGCTATGCAGTATATGTTCTGCAGGTCAGGTGGATGTGTTCTTCAGTACAAGTCACCTTCCAATTTAATAGACAAAGCTCAAGTTAAATATTGCTGGGGTTCATAATTGAGTTCTCAAACTGTTCCCGGTTAGCAGCACTGCAAAAATGTGGCTTATTTGTAAGTCTCTGTTTTAAGTGTGTTCAGAATGAGCTGAAATGAGGACAGAAAGTTAGCTGTTGTTAGTTCAGGAGGCTAAGGCTGACTTTTAAAATGGCTTTTCACTTTGTTTAACTTAGTAGTTATAATTCACTGAACAAATCTGAACAAAATGCATTGATTCAACTTTCTCTTTTTACTGTTAGTGACCTTGTTAATTAAGTAGTGGTGATAACAAGGAATATTTTATTAATACAGTGCAGAGCTAAAATGCAAAATGAAATTTGGAATCTACTTGCCTCCAAAAGCAGAAACTGGAAAGTGTCCTGTGCTGTATTGGCTCTCTGGTAAGTAATATGAATTTTATCTGCTTCAAATCATCTTTTTTAAGTTACTGATTTTAAGCCACTGTGCTATACTTACTGAAAACCTGATGTAGAGGTACTACAGTGGCAGCTCTGGCAGTCTACAAAAAGATGGTCTTCTGGAGCACACATTTAGTTTGAGTGTTTTGTGATAAAGATGGGTACAGCTGGCTTCAGGAGTAGCTTGCTGGGGTGTGTTCTAAAATGCTCAGTGTTCAAAATGTTCTCCCTTTTCGTTCTAAAATGTACACTCTTTTTCATAGAATCATAGAATAGTTAGGG